>NC_142808.1:23100656-23128956 GCF_049724085.1 Artemia sp. Qi Xiang Cuo | reverse complement strand
AAAATGTTTAGTTCTATTTGCCTAACAGCAATCTTTGAAGCATAAAGTCAATCGTTTAGTTTTTTTGCCGCTGTTTCAGAGGGGACAGTGCCCCCAGATTAGGATCTAATTTGCACATTTGGATTCACTTGTCCCAGCAAATTACAGTTTTAAATTTTAGTCTGTTCAGAAAAAAAAGTGTTTGATGGCCATTTCATTAACTCAATTTTCAGGCGAATCAATTTTATTATCTTTTTAATGTACTTGGGTGCCCCCTTGGCCCATGGAACTTCAGAAATAAGCTTAAAAAAAAAAAAGTGGGCTCATCGTCCCAATCTAGTTTTTTTTCGTGCTATACGGTATACCTTGTCTAGGAACTTGCGGGTATAAGTTTCAAGCTACTCAATTAAAAAACTTATTGGCCCTTTTCTAGGGATTAAATAAAAAAAAAACAAGTTCTTTCAATTGAAAGTAAGGAGCCAAAATTAAAACTTAAAACGAACAGAGTATTACGTATGAGAGGTTCACCCCCTCGTCAATACCTCGCTCTATACGCTAAAATTCGAATTTTGTTCCAATTCTCTAAGAATGACCCCTGAATCACAAAGGCGGTTTAATTAGAATAAATGGCTCTTTTGAAAGTACTAAAAATAGTTTAGCGTAAAGAGTGAGGTATTGCCGAGGAGCAAAACCCCTCACATACGCAATAATTTCTGTTCGTTGTAAGTTTTAATGTTGCTCCTTACTTTCAATTGAAAAAGCTTTTTAACTTTCAGTTGAAAAACTATTTAATTTCTGGTCGTTTTTTAAATAATGCCTGAAAAATTGGTGCCCCCTTCATGAAAAATTCTCTTCCCCCATGAAAAATTCCTCTATGGAAAGATCCTCCCGCGTAACCCCCTTCTCCTCAACCCTCCCACCCCCACCAGAAGAAAATCCCCCTGAAAATGTCTGTAAACTTCCTAATAACCAGTATTATATGTAAACAATGGGCAAAGTTCATAATTTACAACCCTCCCCCGGGGACTCTGGGCGATTAAGTCGTCCTTAGAGACATCTAAGCTCTGAGTGTTGAAAATGATTTCACGACATTATTTTAGTGTTTTTTTTCTTGCTCCCAAACTATTTTTTTTTTTTATCATGAACCCTTTTGAGATCAATTTGATCAACTTGGAGAAAGTTCAAATAGAATCGTTACTGATATTGATATTAGTGCGTAAACTACAAACTGACAAAAATATCCAAAACTTTTGTTTAATTAGCATAGGAAGCTTTTTAAATAATTCTGGGAAATCCAGAGCCCCCTCCATGGAAATATCCTCCCACCTAACCCCCAACCCCCCACACTGGCCTTGGGAAGGCATAAGTTACGCGCCTGAGAAAATTTGTCTTATTTTCGAAAAAAGGGGAAAACAACCCCCAAAAGTCACAGAACTTTAATCGTGGGAGGGGGGATCTGGGGATGGATATTATACAGGGAAAATTTCCCATTGAGGTGGAGGTTTTAGAGCGTGGAAACTCCAGGGTAAATTTTACACGGGAGGAATTGGTTAGAATTCGTTTTCGAACTTTGCATTAACCAAATGTGCTTTATTTGTCTTATCTTTTCGTTGCCGAACCTATTTTACATGCTGTACGGGAAGTGACCGGATAATATTTTCAGCGGAGTTGGAATTCTCTGGAAGGTTTTATGTGGGGGGATTTCGCACAGGAGAAATTCTCCATGGAGGAATTATCACCAGAAGATATTCACCATCTGGAAATTTTACATGGGAGAAACTTTCCTTTGGGGTGGGGGGGCGGGTCTGGAAAATATATTCCACACAGTGGGATCCCCCAATAGCCTTAAAAAGAATTAGAAATTAAAAAAGCCCACGTCTTTCTTCAAATGAAAGTATGCTAAGGAGTATTTCTCAGGCTGAATCGTAAGCAAGAAATTTTCAGGGGGTAATTCGTAGCGAGGAGGGTATTTTCCGGGGGTAATTTCCCGGTGGAAGAATTTTACATAGGGGGAACTTTATATGGAGGAATTTTCCACGGTGAAAATTTTACACTGAGGATGCGGATTTCCGGGGATTATTTGAAGAATGATAAAAAATTAAATAAAAAAAAAAAAAATAAAAAAAACAATTACTGTAATTTTTCAGTTTGAAGTTTTCGACAATGACAAGTCCAATTATGAAGTTTTCATTTCGATCCGCCGCCTTTTTTTTATGGTTTTTCTGATAGCTTTCGAAACTCTCATCACTTTGTTTTTGCTATAACCTTTAATGTTAAGATCAATAGAAATAATAAGTTGCCATTCCTGAAGCAGCTCCGAGTTGTGATTTTTCTCCACAACGAAGTACCTTGGTAAAATAAAAAGATAAACAAGATATTTTGCCCATTTCGCTCTTTACTTGACGTCATTACAATATCATGGTGTGATTTTTATGACGTCATTTAGGTTACAACCTGAATGCAGCCTTTTACGTCTGTAAATGACTTCAGAGTGTGAGCATCATATTAGTGTCACAAATATGACGTCACCTCTACCATATATTTCGGAACCCACATGGCGTAGTAATTAGTTTGATATTTAATGTTGTTTATCACAGTGAATAAATCGAAAATGATTTCAATTTTAAAGCTTCTTGCCGTTGGAGTTCCAACCACCTGCGTTGCAATGTCAGTCGTGTGGGCTGTTAGAAAATACACAGTCAGTAAGAACTGTGCAAGCATATCACTTGGTGAAGAAATCACCAAAGTTACAGACAATCTTCTTGACGCTAAGCCCTCATCAGTAAATTCTGAAAGTGAAGTAGTTCTTAGTGAACCATCTAATGCAGCGATGGCGTCGATCAATGAGCGAACCAAGACTTTAGTAAAAAAGGCTCCATGTGAGGGGGAAGAAGAATCTATTTCTCACCCAAGTCTATCGGAAAAAATAGCTGGAGGCATTAACCCAAGTGACGCAAAAACGGGAACAGCAAATGAAGTGGGAGCCGAGGAAGTGGCTAGTGAACCATCTAATGCAGCGATGGCGTCCATCAATGAGCGAACCAAGACTCTTGTAGAGGGGGCTCTAAATGAGGGGGAAGAAGAATCTATTTCTCACCCAAGTCTATGGGAAAAAATAGCTGGAGGCAGTAACCCAAGTGACGCAAAAACTGGAACAGCAAATGAAGTGGGAGCCGAGGAAGTGGCTAGTGAACCATCTAATGCAGCGATGGCGTTGATCAATGAGCGAACCAAGACTCTAGTAGAGGGGGCTCCAAATGAGGGGGAAGAAGAATCTATTTCTCACCCAAGTCTATAGGAAAAAATAGCTGGAGGCATTAACCCAAGTGACGCAAAAACGGGAACAGCAAATGAAGTGGGAGCCGAGGAAGTGGCTAGTGAACCATCTAATGCAGCGATGGCGTCGATCAATGAGCGAACCAAGACTCTTGTAGAGGGGGCTCGAAATGAGGGGGAAGAAGAATCTATTTCTCACCCAAGTCTATTGGAAAAAATAGCTGGAGGCAGTAACCCAAGTGACGCATAAACGGGAACAGCAAATGAAGTGGGAGCCGTGGAAGTGGCTAGTGAACCATCTAATGCAGCGATGGCGTCCATCAATGAGCGAACCAAGACTTTAGTAAAAAAGGCTCCAGATGAGGGGGAACAAGAATCTATTTCTCACCCAAGTCTATCGGAAAAAATAGCTGGAGGCAGTAACCCAAGTGACGCAGAAACGGGAACAGCAAATGAAGTGGGAGCCAAGGAAGTGGCTGGAGCTGTTGAAGATACCACAGCAGCCAAAAAAAAGAAAGATAAAAAGAAAAAGAAGAAAAGTGAACCAAGTGTGAAAGAAATTAAAGACGGGGAGAGAGAGAAAAAGAAAAAGCCAATTAATAAAATTGTTGCTGCACTAAGAAATAAAAAAGAAGAAGAGGAGCTATTAAAAAAAGAAGAGGAAGAAAAATGAGGATTCAAGCCGAACTTGAAAAAAAGGAGGAACAGTAAAAAGAACAAAAAAGAATCAAGTTAGTTCAAAAAAAGGAGCGAGAAAAATCAAAGCGCCAAGAGCGGAAAGCCAAAGTATTAATTCTTACGGCAAAGCAAAAACACTAAAATAAAAGAATGGAAGCAACTGTAGAAGCATGGAAAGAAAAGGGTGCTATATTTCCAAGTAGCTCGACCACTGAAAAAAAAGTTCGACCAGGAACAAGAGTCAGGCCTAAGAAAGAAAAAGTAAACGTTATCCCTTTTGCTGAAGCTAAACCAGAAGGGGTGACAGAAGAATCAAAAGTCAATGGCTCGACTCCAGAGCCAGTACCAGTTGAAAAAATACCAAACAACTGGGAGAAGCTTCTGGGTGGAGAGAGTGAAGAGCAAACAAATGTGTCTGAACCAATTATCTCTGAATTAGTTAAAGAGGTTGAAAAACCTCCCAACCAGGAAAATGAAATTAAAGACGAAGAAAATGAGTTTTCATTTTCAGAAGAAAATGAGTTTTCTTCTGACTGGGAATCAGACGAATCCATAATACTGAGAGCTTATGCGACCCTGCATGATTGACAGACTCTGATCGCTGCTCTTTCCTATATCCTTCAAAAGCCAAATCCTAAAAGCATAGGGAAACATAATTAGTTGGCTTATTTATACTAGTTATATTGATATATATTAAATAAACTGTGAAGTAATAATTTTTGTCCGTTTTAAGTTTTAACTTCTCTCTTTACTTCGCTCGGAAAAACTTTATTTTTTTAAATTAATCTTTGTTCGTTTTTGATTAAAAATTTCTGCAGAGACAACGCTGCCATGATCTTTTTTATTTATACGGAATAATGTACGCTCGTTTTAAGTTTTAATGCCACTTCTTAGGTTCAGTTGAAAATATTCACAAATATGACCGATGATTCAAGTGAACATACCACTCGATGCGTACTTTTTAGGTTTCTTCCGAATATAATAATATTTTTTGGCGCGAATTCAATTTTAAACCCTTATGAAGAGTGGCTGTAACCATTTTGCATCCTATGTACCATCCTATCTTCTTTATTTTTTTTTTATATAAATAGTTTTTCCATTTTTCTTTCCCTACTCAGCTTATCAAGCATTTCCCCCTTAAATGAAAGAAGAGTATATTTCTGCTATTCGCCGAAACAGTTGATAAATAGCAGAAAACACTTCCTAGAGAATATCGAGAAAGTAGGTCATATTTAGACGTTTAGCGATTAGCACTGAAAATATTTCCTAGAATACAATATTTCTTATGCCATACAAGAACACCGAATTTTCAACAATTCATCATTCATATTTTGGACTAGCTCATATTCACTAAGAACATAAATTGAAGAAAAAATGAATTCCATGGATTCAACGAATGATTTCCAACAAAAAATTATAAGTCTGTTATTATTTTCCTCAGGTTGTGGAATGGAAAATATTTATATTGATAGCTTGTTCTATTCAAATATTTGATCATATTTACTAAGGCAGCCGCTGGTGCCGTAAAGAATTGCCCCTTCTCTCTCTGAAGAAATAAAATTTCAAACAAAATATCATTCAAACCATTGAATATAGTAAGAAATCACTAATATATTCTAATGAAGGGAGTGTGCAGGAGAAGCAGGATTGCCACCCCTAGTGATTTATCACTATTTCTAGTGGTTTTTTATGTTGCCAAGTAAATTTTTTCTAGCTAGTGATTTTCGTTCTAAAACTAGGGATTTTTATCTAAATCTAGTGATTTTTCATGATATAGCGCGTATATTCATGATTCAATAGAATATTTGATACAACAAGCTAACGATTAAAAAAAACACAAAATAGTGATTCACTACAGTTCCTAATATGTTCCAAATTAATGTCTATGCAAATATACCGCCTTGTAAACTTCCGATTCCCCATGGTGCAAACCAGCACCATTTCTTGAAACATATCGGAGCTTTATAACCCCAACTAATTTGTTTTTTATGGGTATTATTTACTAATTAATTTTTAAAACGTTGTAACAGAAATAGCTTAATCCTATAATGTTGAAAAATTTTGCTTTTCTTTTTTACATCCGCTATTTCAAATATGTAAAAAATGCTGGAACTTATATAAAATTTTTCTTTCGAGGGTGGAAAGGTTAGCTGCAAGGGGATTTGATAGCAGGGGGAGGGGGAGGGCCGGGGCGATGGTCAGCAACCTGATCGCGGTGCCCCTGCTTGTGCTAATCTAAGCTGACCAGTTCGTTGCAACGTGTTGCACCGGAATCATACTCTAAAATCTGGTTGATAATTTGCCTGTCTAAGAAATTTGTCTGAGTTTCGTAAAAAGGGGGAAACAACCCCTAAAAGTCAAAGATTTTAATAAAACTCATACCATCAAATTTGTCGTTCTTGGCGAATACCAGCCGGAAAATCCCCCCGGAAAATACCTCCCCGCGGAAAATCCCCCCCCCACGGGAAATACCCTCACGGAAAATCCCCCCCCCAAAAAAAATACCCCCGTGGAAATTAAGGCTTTTCAAATTTCAAATTATCAACCAGGTTTTAGAGTATGAAGGGGGAATGGGGTGAATGGTAAGGGGGATTTCAAAAACTTAGAATGACCTTTAAAAATCTGTGAGTTATAGCAATGGAACCTTGCAAAATAGATCTTCTGTTTAAATGAAGTACAACAAAATTGTTTTCAGCTTCAAAACTTTGCTCAATCCCAACTTATCAAGGAGGCACACTTGTTCCTCTTTAAAGAGGCGACCCACCACAATGTTAAGCGATTTCCGGTCCTGGCGGTCGCAGAGAGACGGCGGTGATCGCATTTTTTAGCCTAAGCTCAAACTAAGAAACCTGCAAAATTTTCGACTTTATCTTCATGGGGGAAAGTGGACCGGAATTTTCGACCCTCCCGCCACAGCCATTTCCTGGAGTTACTTCAGTCTGCATGTTATTTCATTTAATTACATTTAAAACGGATGAGCTTTTCATTTTTTACCTAAGAAAATAGCTGGCATTTCATTTTTCTTCATACCGAATAAACCATTAAATGTTTTTATTTCATTGTAATTGAAGTGTTGTCATGTGAAGTGTTCATCATGTATTTTTCAATTTGATACATTTACTCCTTTTAGATGCAGTTTATAATTTGGCTGATATTAGGTATTTATCGGTTTATAATTAGAAATGAATCCCCAAAAGAAAAAATGAATAATATCCAAAAGAGCAGCCAAAAGCAATAAAAAAGCAGCAGTTCAGCCTTAGCCTACATGACATATATTCTATAAAGAAGCCAAAAAAAATAAATTTTATATGTATTTTTTTTTAAGTTGTTATTAAAAACCAGTTTTTAATACAAGAAGGCTTTTTAGGAATCCAAAAGAGCAAAAAAAAAACAATCAATATCAATGTCGCCCATTTCAACTGTTTTAAAGGTGACAAAATCGATATAGGCTAAGGGCATTATCAAAAAATAAAGCTTCTAAGTTCAAAGTTATATTCAAATTTTTTACCCAGATAACTGACGAATTTTGTGATACGGTATTTGAAGTTTTGTATGCTGTAATGCTCGATGAAAAAAACTACTAAATTTGATAATTATTTATGTTAAGAATACATAGCTAATAGGTACTTCAACTACTCGTATTATACAAGGGTTCTGAAACGCCACAGCTATTTCGTTTCTACCAGATTTCTACTTCTCTTGATGAATAACGAAGAAAACCAGTTTCCAGCCAGCGACTTGTGAATTTTTGAACTCATGAATAGGCTCAAATCGGTTGTAGATTTAAGCTGTGATTTGAGAAAGATTGATGAAAACATTATTGTTTGCGGTCAACATTGATCGCACCGGCGGTGGGCCACCGACATCTTACCAGCGGCGTGGCGCGGCGCGCCTTTTTTGGCCCTGCCGCCGCCGGTGTTCCCTCATTGGCGCGGCGCCGGGGTCTAGTTAGGTTGCGTATTTAATATATGCTTTGCTTTACCCCCCCCCCCCCTAATGCGCAAATATATAGCCCAAATTTGTTCATAATCTATTATGTTTTCATCCTATTTTGTTTTATTTCATTAGCATTAACTAGACTTCACTTTTCGCATGTGTCCTGTATTTCAGAAGAGTACCAAACTTAATTAGTGGTTTGTTAAACTGAAGCTAATACGCTTTACTGTCAAAGCATGGTGTGTTTACTCCATAATATAAGATTAATGTACCCAAGCCAAATTGGCCATACATGTGGACGAAATTGAAATTACGGACAATTACAGCATCAGTAATGTCACCCGGTGTTTATTATTATTATTTTTTTCTGTTCGGTATGTTAAACCTTCCAGCAAAAGGTTTGAGGCATAGTATTTAGAAAATTTAAAAGGTGGTAGCTTTGTAAAAGTGGCTTTGCTATCTGGGTGGTGAATCTGGCTAAAGATGCAAAGACATAATATTGGTCGAGAATATTTCGGAGGAATTTAGTGTTGATACTTTCTTACCGTTTCAGTTTTCAGCATATGTTGCCTAGTAGGCCTACAAGCTTGGTAGTAAAATCAAGAAAAAACTATTTATTGTATGTAAATAATAGCTTTTTTTTAAAGGGGTGCGACACCGTTCACTTTCCATTAGTTACAACTATTTGTTTGTTTAAATTTCGGACTAATTCTTGGCCGTCTAGCACCCTCCCCTGATTAACAAAAATGTTTAGTTCTATTTGCCTAACAGCAATCTTTGAAGCATAAAGTCAATCGTTTAGTTTTTTTGCCGCTGTTTCAGAGGGGACAGTGCCCCCAGATTAGGATCTAATTTGCACATTTGGATTCACTTGTCCCAGCAAATTACAGTTTTAAATTTTAGTCTGTTCAGAAAAAAAAAGTGTTTGATGGCCATTTCATTAACTCAATTTTCAGGCGAATCAATTTTCTTATCTTTTTCATGTACTTGGGTGCCCCCTTGGCCCATGGAACTTCAGAAATAAGCTTCAAAAAAAAAAGTGGGCTCATCGTCCCAATCTAGTTTTTTTTCGTGCTATACGGTATACCTTGTCCAGGAACTTGCGGGTATAAGTTTCAAGCTACTCAATTAAAAAAATTATTGGCCCTTTTCTTGGGATTAAATAAAAAAAAACAAGTTTTTTCAACTGAAAGTAAGGAGCAACATTAAAACTTAAAACGAACAGAGTATTACGTATATGAGAGGTTCACCCCCTCGTCAATACCTCGCTCTATACGCTAAAATTCGAATTTTGTTCCAATTCTCTAAGAATGACCCCTGAATCACAAAGGCGGTTTAATTAGAATAAATGGCTCTTTTGAAAGTACTAAAAATAGTTTAGCGTAAAGAGTGAGGTATTGCCGAGGAGCAAAACCCCTCACATACGCAATAATTTCTGTTCGTTTTAAGTTTTAATGTTGCTCCTTACTTTCAATTGAAAAAGCTTTTTAACTTTCAGTTGAAAAACTATTTAATTTCTGGTCGTTTTTTAAATAATTCCTGAAATATTGGCGCCCCCTTCATGAAAAATTCTCTTCCCCCATGAAAAATTCCTCTATGGAAAGATCCTCCCGCGTAACCCCCTTCTCCTCAACCCTCCCACCCCCACCAGAAGAAAATCCCCCTGAAAATGTCTTTAAACTTCCTAATAACCAGTATTATATGTAAACAATGGGCAAAGTTCATAATTTACAACCCTCCCCCCGGGGACTCTGGGCGATTAAGTCGTCCTTAGAGACATCTAAGCTCTGAGTGTTGAAAATGATTTCACGACATTATTTTAGTTTTTTTTTTCTTGCCCCCAAACTACTTTTTTTTTATCATGAACCCTTTTGAGATCAATTTGATCAACTTGGAGAAAGTTCAAATAGAATCGTTACTGATATTGATATTAGTGCGTAAACTACAAACTGACAAAAATATCCAAAACTTTTGTTTAATTAGCATAGGAAGCTTTTTAAATAATTCTGGGAAATCCAGAGCTCCCTCCATGGAAATATCCTCCCACCTAACCCCCAACCCCCCACACTGGCCTTGGGAAGGCATAAGTTACGCGCCTGAGAAAATTTGTCTTATTTTCGAAAAAAGGGGAAAACAACCCCCAAAAGTCACAGAACTTTAATCGTGGGAGGGGGGATCTGGGGATGGATATTATACAGGGAAAATTTCTCATTGAGGTGGAGGTTTTAGAGCGTGGAAACTCCAGGGTAAATATTACACGGGAGAAATTGGTTAGAATTCGTTTTCGAACTTTGCATTAACCAAATGTGCTTTATTTGTCTTATCTTTTCGTTGCCGAACCTATTTTACATGCTGTACGGGAAGTGACCGGATAATATTTTCAGCGGAGTTGGAATTCTCTGGAAGGTTTTATGTGGGGGGATTTCGCACAGGAGAAATTCTCCATGGAGGAATTATCACCAGAAGATATTCACCATCTGGAAATTTTACATGGGAGAAACTTTCCTTTGGGGGGGGGGCGGGTCTGGAAAATATATTCCACACAGTGGGATCCCCCAATAGCCTTAAAAAGAATTAGAAATTAAAAAAGCCCACGTCTTTCTTCAAATGAAAGTATGCTAAGGAGTATTTCTCAGGCTGAATCGTAAGCAAGAAATTTTCAGGGGGTAATTCGTAGCGAGGAGGGTATTTTCCGGGGGTAATTTCCCGGTGGAAGAATTTTACATAGGGGGAACTTTATATGGATGAATTTTCCACGGTGAAAATTTTACACTGAGGATGCGGATTTCCGGGGATTATTTGAAGAATGATAAAAAATTAAATAAAAAAAAAAATAAAAAAAACAATTACTGTAATTTTTCAGTTTGAAGTTTTCGACAATGACAAGTCCAATTATGAAGTTTTCATTTCGATCCGCCGCCTTTTTTTTATGGTTTTTCTGATAGCTTTCGAAACTCTCATCAATTTGTTTTTGCTATAACCTTTAATGTTAAGATCAATAGAAATAATAAGTTGCCATTCCTGAAGCAGCTCCGAGTTGTGATTTTTCTCCACAACGAAGTACCTTGGTAAAATAAAAAGATAAACAAGATATTTTGCCCATTTCGCTCTTTACTTGACGTCATTACAATATCATGGTGTGATTTTTATGACGTCATTTAGGTTACAACCTGAATGCAGCCTTTTACGTCTGTAAATGACTTCAGAGTGTGAGCATCATATTAGTGTCACAAATATGACGTCACCTCTACCATATATTTCGGAACCCACATGGCGTAGTAATTAGTTTGATATTTAATGTTGTTTATCACAGTGAATAAATCGAAAATGATTTCAATTTTAAAGCTTCTTGCCGTTGGAGTTCCAACCACCTGCGTTGCAATGTCAGTCGTGTGGGCTGTTAGAAAATACACAGTCAGTAAGAACTGTGCAAGCATATCACTTGGTGAAGAAATCACCCAAGTTACAGACAATCTTCTTGACGCTAAGCCCTCATCAGTAAATTCTGAAAGTGAAGTAGTTCTTAGTGAACCATCTAATGCAGTGATGGCGTCGATCAATGAGCGAACCAAGACTTTAGTAAAAAAGGCTCCATGTGAGGGGGAAGAAGAATCTATTTCTCACCCAAGTCTATCGGAAAAAATAGCTGGAGGCATTAACCCAAGTGACGCAAAAACGGGAACAGCAAATGAAGTGGGAGCCGAGGAAGTGGCTAGTGAACCATCTAATGCAACGATGGCGTCGATCAATGAGCGAACCAAGACTCTTGTAGAGGGGGCTCAAAATGAGGGGGAAGAAGAATCTATTTCTCACCCAAGTCTATCGGAAAAAATAGCTGGAGGCAGTAACCCAAGTGACGCAAAAACGGGAACAGCAAATGAAGTGGGAGCCGAGGAAGTGGCTAGTGAACCATCTAATCCAGCGATGGCGTTGATCAATGAGCGAACCAAGACTCTAGTAGAGGGGGCTCCAAATGAGAGGGAAGAAGAATCTATTTCTCACCCAATTCTATCGGAAAAAATAGCTGGAGGCATTAACCCAAGTGACGCAAAAACGGGAACAGCAAATGAAGTGGGAGCCGAGGAAGTGGCTAGTGAACCATCTAATGCAACGATGGCGTCGATCAATGAGCGAACCAAGACTCTTGTAGAGGGGGCTCTAAATGAGGGGGAAGAAGAATCTATTTCTCACCCAAGTCTATCGGAAAAAATAGCTGGAGGCAGTAACCCAAGTGACGCAGAAACGGGAACAGCAAATGAAGTGGGAGCCGTGGAAGTGGCTAGTGAACCATCTAATGCAGCGATGGCGTCCATCAATGAGCGAACCAAGACTTTAGTAAAAAAGGCTCCAGATGAGGGGGAACCAGAATCTATTTCTCACCCAAGTCTATCGGAAAAAATAGCTGGAGGCAGTAACCCAAGTGACACAAAAACGGGAACAGCAAATGAAGTGGGAGCCAAGGAAGTGGCTGGAGCTGTTGAAGATACCACAGCAGCCAAAAAAAAGAAAGATAAAAAGAAAAAGAAGAAAAGTGAACCAAGTGTGAAAGAAATTAAAGACGGGGAGAGAGAGAAAAAGAAAAAGCCAATTAATAAAATTGTTGCTGCACTAAGAAATAAAAAAGAAGAAGAGGAGCTATTAAAAAAAGAAGAGGAAGAAAAAATGAGGATTCAAGCCGAACTTGAAAAAAAGGAGGAACAGGAAAAAGAACAAAAAAGAATCAAGTTAGTTCAAAAAAAGGCGCGATAAAAAACAAAGCGCCAAGAGCGGAAAGCCAAAGGATTAATTCTTACGGCAAAGCAAAAACACGAAAAGATAAGAATGGAAGCAACTGTAGAAGCATGGAAAGAAAAGGGTGCTATATTTCCAAGTAGCTCGACCACTGAAAAAAAAGTTCGACCAGGAACAAGAGTCAGGCCTAAGAAAGAAAAAGTAAACGTTATCCCTTTTGCTGAAGCTAAACCAGAAGGGGTGACAGAAGAAGCAAAAGTCAATGGCTCGACTCCAGAGCCAGTACCAGTTGAAAAAATACCAAACAGCTGGGAGGAGCTTCTGGGTGGAGAGAGTGAAGAGCAAACAAATGTGTCTGAACCAATTATCTCTGAATTAGTTAAAGAGGTTGAAAAACCTCCCAACCAGGAAAATGAAATTAAAGACGAAGAAAATGAGTTTTCATTTTCAGAAGAAAATGAGTTTTCTTCTGACTGGGAATCAGACGAATCCATCAAATTTAGACTGCAAAACAGGCGAAAAGTGAATGAGAAGAAAAGAAGTTTAGACCATCTTCGTGCACCAGTAATATGTGTACTAGGCCATGTAGATACCGGCAAAACAAAAATACTAGACTTTTTAAGGTGCACTAAAGTTCAAGATTCAGAGGCAGGTGGCATCACCCAACAGATTGGAGCAACTAATGTGCCTATTGACGTACTGCGTGAGCAAACTAAGATTGTCAGGGGTTTTGAAGATTTGAAAATAAAGATACCAGGGCTCCTTATTATAGACACGCCTGGACATGAACATTTTGGAAAATTGAGGTCGAGAGGCTCGTCATTGTGTGACCTGGCAATATTAGTTGTTGACATTATGCATGGAGTTGAGCCTCAAACTATTGAATCAATAAAACTCTTGCAAGACAGAGGTACTCCATTCATAGTTGCCTTGAATAAAATCGACCGACTGTATGAATGGCAGTCAAATCCAAAAAAAGACATCAGAGATGTGCTTAAATCGCAGAAACCCAATACAAAACTTGAATTCGAGCAGCGGTCAAATAGTGCTTTATTGCAGTTATCAGAGCAGGGCCTCAATACGAAGCTTTTCTATGAGAATCCAGATCCAAAGGAATATTCATCGGTTGTACCGACCAGTGCAATTACTGGCGATGGAATTGCTAACTTAATAGCAATGGTAGTTAGGTATAATGACCAAATCCAACCTGAAAAATTAACTTTTTCAGAGGAACTTGAGGCTACAGTATTAGAGGTAAAACCCACTACTGGACATGGCACAACCATTGATGTGATTTTGACTAATGGTTCACTTAAAGTTGGAGATACAATGGTTCTACCTGGTTTTGAAGGACCTATTGTAACTCAGATTAGAGCCCTTCTTCTGCCAAAGCCAATGAGAGAACTGCGTGTCAAGAATGAATATGCAGAACCGAAAAAAATCAAAGCGTCCCAAGGCGTTAAAATTTCAGCAAAAAAATTAGATTTGGCCATAGCTGGTTCAAGTTTTTTAGTGGCAAATTCTGAAAAAGAAGTTGAAATTTTAAAAAAAGAAATATCGCAAGAAAAAGAGATTTGTATTCAGTGCAAGAAGCGTGGAGTCTACGTCCAAGCGTCTTCGCTAGGCTCCCTAGAAGCTCTCCTGGAGTTTTTGAACACATCAAAAATCCCTTATTCTAACACTAGAATAGGGGATGTTGAAAAAAGTGATGTTGTAAAAGCTTCCGTTATGTTGGAGACCGACCCCCAGTTTGCCTGTATTTTAGCGTTTGATGTTAAAGTTGACCGTAAAGCTCAAGAACATGCAGATGCTAAGGGAGTCACAATCTTTAAAAAAGATGTTATTTATCACTTGTTTGATGATTTTACAAAACACAGAGAGGATCGAAAACAGAAAGGGCGGGAGGAATTTAAAAACATTGCTGTTTTTCCATGTAAGTTACATATCCTTCCGCAACACATTTATAGACAGCGCCATCCCATTATTGTGGGTGTCCTGGTTGAAGCTGGTGTTGTTAAAATTGGGACTCCTCTGTGTGTACCGTCAAAGGACTTTCTTCAAATAGGGGTCGTAGCTACTATCGAAAAAAAGGAAAAACCAGTGGAAATGGCTAAAAAAGGAGAAGAAGTTTGTCTAAAAATAGACTATGTGAGTGACGACACACCCAAAATGATCGGTAGACATTTTGATGAAAAAGATGTCATTACGTCAATAATTAGTAGGCAATCCATTGATGCCTGCAAGGAACATTTTAGGGATGACCTTACAATGGAAGACTGGCGGCTAATGAAAGAATTGAAAGGAGAATTCGGCATTCTTTGAATTCCCCTATGTGTATCTAAATAGGTTTAAGAGGTTTAAACAATTTGCAGGTTAATATTTTTCCTTATAAGTGTTTTTGAAATTGAATATAGGTTTGTGCTAGAGATATTTATGGTTGAATATTTAGAGACGCTTAAACATTTTAGAAAGATATTTTGTATACCACTTGTTTGAGTTTATATTAATTCATATAAGCTGCATTAATTCGAAAACGCTCAGAAATTAAATAAAAAAATACTAGTTTTTTTTTAACTGAAAGTATGGAGCGACATTGAAACTTAAAACGAAAAGAAATTATTCTGTATATGAAAGGGGCTGTCCCCTCCTCAACACCTCACTCTTTGCGCTAAAGTTTGACTCTGTCTCACAACTATATTTTTAAAACAATAAAAAACTTTAGCGTAAAGAGCGAGGAGGGGACATCCCTTTTAATATACGGAATTATTTCAGTTCGTTTTAAATTTTAATGTCGCTCTTTACTTTCAGTTCAAAAAACTTGTTTTTTTTTTGTTTAATATATTCAAGGGTGTCTATAGGCTTGCTTAAGCCTTACAGAAGACCAAAAATAATGTGTAATTTCAACACATTTGAATAAGAATACTTCTCCCCATCTACCTAAAATCCTATAGCACAAACGCTATCACAAAATAAATGTGCAAGTTAAGGCTGGTCGAAGGTTCTGACTGAATATTCAAATTTTGTGAAAAGCTTTATTTACAATCAAGTGTTTTAGTATTTTCAGCAGAAAAACTTCAAAATAATAACAAAAATTTTGGAAAGCAGCCAATTATCAAACAATGTCAATTAAAAAACGAACAGGAATTAATTTAACATGGTATTTTCCAAAAAAAAAGGCTTTTCAAAAGAAAGTGAAGAGTCACATTAAAACCTAAAATAAGCAAAAATTGTAAAACCTTAAAATGAAGAGGTTGGAGCTCAAGATATGCAATGGAGTTGAAGGGCTAGCTTCTAGGGCCTTCCAAATTGGTCTGCAGATCAATCTGAGCTAGACCAAGTCGATGTCTAATGGCGTTATTACTTTGCTTGTAGTGAGTCTAAGACTTAAGGAAAGAGAAATTAAAGAATTTAGCCGATTCAGGTACCTGAGTAGCACACGTACAATCAGGACGCTTGAAAGAGCACACTTCAAAAAAAAAAAAAAAATAGCGATTGAGAGAGAGAGAGATTGTGCTTCGAATTGCAAATGCAGGTGGAGCATTTTCAAAAAAAAAAAAAAAAAAATTCGAGCTGTAGTAAGTGCTCTTTGAAACTAAAACTCACCTATTCAACACCAATTTAAGTCTATGTTGACATATGAACGCAAATCCTGAAGTACCTGATAGTATTATAAAATTTTGAAATTAACACTGAGAGCTTATGCGACCCTGCATGATTGACAGACTCTGATCGCTGCTCTTTCCTATATCCTTCAAAAGCCAAATCCTAAAAGCATAGGGAAACATAATTAGTTGGCTTATTTATACTAGTTATATTGATATATATTAAATAAACTGTGAAGTAATAATTTTTGTCCGTTTTAAGTTTTAACTTCTCTTTACTTCGCTCGGAAAAACTTTATTTTTTTAAATTAATCTTTGTTCGTTTTTGATTAAAAATTTCTGCAGAGACAACGCTGCCATGATCTTTTTTATTTATACGGAATAATGTACGCTCGTTTTAAGTTTTAATGCCACTTCTTAGGTTCAGTTGAAAATATTCACAAATATGACCGATGATTCAAGTGAACATACCACTCGATGCGTACTTTTTAGGTTTCTTCCATTCTCACTGACAAAAGCCATTTTCCTTTGAGTACCGGGGGCTTCCTTCGGGGTTGGGGTAGGGGAATTGGAACCCTTTGGGGTTGGGGTAGGGGGATCGGAACCCTTTGGGGTTGGGGTAGGGGACCTCACGACGCTGTTAAAATACAACGTGTGTATTATAAGGACCACAGATTCTTACCCTCAAATTCACTTCTAAAATCATCTTTTAAATCATCTTTTAAAATGGCTCTAACTGTTTCGCTGAAATAATTCCCTAAAGTGGCTAAAACGGTTTTGCCCAAATAATCGCTGAAAGTAATTTCCGTGTGTTCCTTTTGTTTTGGCATCTCTGCGCTGACACATTTCAAATTATTTGGAATCCCTTTCGTGAATCAATCTCTTCATCGCTAAGATCTAAACATTCGCTTGGAGACAGTTCTCTTTAGAAACAACAAATTAATTCCCTCTCGTGTCAAATCAATTCTCTTTAGAAACAACAAATTAATTCCCCTTTCATGTCAATCAATCAATCATGACATCATCTGTCATGTGTGATCTAAACTTTGCCTCGGAAACATTCTCTTTGGAAAGACATCAAAGACATTAATTAACTTGACGTCATCTGTCAGACATCAATTAACCTTGCCCGGAAACAATTTGATTAATGACTCAATAATCCATGAAAGTGAGAAAGTTCCTGTTTTTCCATTCTCACTGACAAAATCCATAAAACAGACATGAACTGCTGTTGACATCCGTGAAAAACATCAAATAAATTGACCAACACACATAACCATCCATGAAAACATCCATAAATGTGACAAAATTCCTGTTTTTTCATTCTCACTGATAACAAACAGACATACATTATGTAAAAAAAAGTTATAGGTGGCAGCACGGGTGAGGGGTGGGGGCTTTAGGGTCATTTCTACTAGTATCACTTGAAATGAAGATCAAATAAAACATAATATGAACTCTGGAAATCCAATTATTTCACTCTATACAAGAGTGAATTTCAAGCTATGATACAAATTCTAAAGCTAATCTATAGTCCTAATACTATCAAGATGGCCTTACTTCGAACTTGTGTACAAACTAATCATGACATGTCCTTTTAAGAACCAAAACGAGAGCCAGTCATTGGACTGAGCCATTGTGCAGAAGTGACACCAAATTAAACTTAAAAAATAAAGAAAATCTTAAAATGGATTGTTCCTTTATTTTAAAAGGGATAGATCCCAAAAGGGATTGATAATATTTTGATTCTATAAAAGTGTCCTTTATTGGTTTGCTTTTACTGTACCAAAAGTCCTATATTATTTTGTGTTTTCATTAAAGCGCTAGTTTTTTATAATCATAAAAGCATAGGGAAACATAATAAGTTGGCTTATTTATACTAGTTATATTAATATATATTAAATAAACTGTGAAGTAATTATTTTTGTCCGTTTTAAGTTTCGACTTCGCTCTTTACTTCCCTCAGTTGAAAATATTCACAAATATGACCTATGATTCAAGTGAAGATACCACTCGATGCCTATTTTTTAGGTTTCTTCCGAATATAATAATTGTTTTTGGCGAGAATTCAACTTTAAACCCTTATGAAGAGAGGCCGTAGCCACTTTGCATCCTATGTGCCATCCTACCTTCTTTTTTGATTTTTTTTTTTATATAAATAGTTTTTCCCTTTTTCTTTCTCTACTCAGCTTATCAAGCATTTCCCCCTTAAATGAAAGAAGAGTATATTTCTGCTTTTTGCCGAAACAGTTGATAGATAGCAGAAAACACTTCCTAGAGAATATGGAGAAAGTAGGTCACATTTAGTCGTTTAGCAATTAGCACTGAAAATATTTCCTAGAATACAATATTTCTTATGCCATACAAGAACACCGAATTTTCAACAATTCTTCATTTATATTTTGAACTAGCTCATATTCACTCAGTATACAAATTGAAGAAAAAATGAATTCCATGGATTCAACGAATGATTTCCAACAAAAAATGGAACCTTTCAACTATGCTAAACAAAATGGCTATCTCAAACTTTTGATCGAACAATTTTTGGGTAAAAAGGGACGTGAGAGGGGGGCTAGTAGCCATTCGATCTATTTGGTCAAATAAAAGCGACACCAGAAATTTTAATTTCCGTTCAAATGAGCCCTCTCCCGATGTTCTAGAACCGTTGGTTTGATACGATAACTCTGGGAAAAAAGGAGATTCACGCGCATCCATGATTTTTCCTCTGGCAAATAATACAAAATTCGATAATTTTGCAGATATGGGCTTGGAACCTCTACAGTAGGGTTGTCTGATGCACCAAATCTAATGATTTGATTTTAATTAAAATTATTTCACTTTTATTGGGTGTTTCCTCCCTCTTTCAAAAATCAGGCAAATTTTCACAGTTTCTTAACCTCTTATGGGTAAAACTAAACTTAGTGGATCTTATATATTTGGAATCAACTTAATAAGCCGATGATATATTGATTGATGTCAAAGTTTTGTTTCTAGAATTTCGGTTACTATTGAGCCTTGTAGCTTTATTCTTACCGTTTGTTACCGCAAACTGTTTGATATATTAGCACATAAATCCAAAAACTTATAGAATAGGACGTTATCTCTGTTTATTAGGTTTTTCAATTACGAAAAAGAGAATTTGGAGAATTACTGGAATTTGGATTAGATATTACAAGTAGAATTTAAAATCCTTAGACCATTCCAAGAGTAGATATCCCCCCCCTCCCCTACTCCCAACCGACTTTAATCATCAAACTACAATTGATTTAATATATCTATTTATATTACAAATCCTATTATAAAAAGCATTAAGTCTTATTTTTTTTTCAATGATATCTTTTTTTTATTTAGTAAATTGAATTTAATATATAGACTACCTACCATCTTATTTTTAAATGACTCCATTCCTGTTCTATTTGCAGATGTAGAGGGTGTATTCATATCCATTAGTCACTCCACTTTCAAAGGTTTCAACAAAAGAAAATCTAATTTAAAACTGATATATTCAGAGAAAAAAAACAACATAAATATGAAGACAAAAATTTTACCTGAGCAAATGTTGTAAAATACTAAATATTGAACATTTTTGCAATTTTACGATTAACTAGTTCGCATATTATCTTGATGATAATGCTCTGGGGTCATATCTGATAGAGACATATAGTGGGGAATCGGAAGTTTACAAGGCGGTATATTTGCACAGACACTAATCTGGAGCATATTAGGAACTGTAGTGAATCACTATTTTGTGTTTTTTTTATAGTTAGCTTGTTGTATCATTTATTCAACTGAATCATGAATATACGCGCTGTATCGTGAAAAATCACTAGATTTAGATCAAAATCACTTAGTTTTAGAACGAAAATCAGCAGCTAGAAAAAATCACTTGGCAACATAAAAAATCACTAGAAATAGTGACAAATCACTAGGGGTGGCAACCCTGCTTCTCCTGCACACTCCCTTTATTAGAATATTAGTGATATCTTACTATATTCGATGGTGTGAATGATATTTTGTTAGAAATTTTATTTCTTCAGAGAGAGAAGGGGCAATTCTTCATGGCATCAGTGGCTGCCTTAGTAAATATAATCAAATATTTGAATAGAACAAGCTATCAATATAAATATTTTCCATTTATAAAATCCATGAATTTGATTTCAAGAAAAGTGAGAATGCCCTATCCCATCCTTTCCATAAAGGTAAGAATTTGCAGATTTAAATGAAAAATTATTTGCTGTCTTCAAAGGGATTAAAAAATAGAACACACCTCTGTTTAGGTGTAATTCTGTGCAAAAGCAAGGATGTATTTTGACAAGAGAACAAGAAACATAGATCTAATTTTGCCAGCCCTCCCCCTAAATTAAAGATTTTGCTTTCTAGCCTAATACTATCAGAGTTAAAAAGCATAGTTTTCATCCCTCCCCCCCCCCCTTGAGAATATAAAAGAAACTTTATCAAAAGAAATCTATAGAAAAAGGAATAATAATAAACACTCTATAGGACTCTTTGCACCTAACATATACATAATTTTCATGTCAAAAAAATATTTCTTTTAATTTTTCAAATAATTCACCCCTTTTTAAACCGTTTATAATTACGTACAGAATATATCCATAATCATTTCTATTCCTATCTTGCAGCTGTTGTTTTCTTAATTTAGATAACGCGCGTACGAAGGTTGTGAAAAAAAAGAAAATACAATTCGAACTATCATTTTGTTCAGAACATTAATAGGGAGCGCCCCTTCCCCACAACTCCTCTTTTTCTCTAAAATAATTACCCCCTTTAGTAAATACACACGCGTAAATAAAATGATCGTCTCATTAAGCTTGTTTGATGCGCAGTGAAATTTAATCTTACGAGAAAACAGCCTTCTAATCAAAACAGCTGTTATGAACATATGAATCTTATTATAGCTCGCATATTTACAGAAAGTTCACCTTTCTGTGTGAAACTCAAAATGATAGATAATTCTGTGTCATAATGCCAGATTTCTTATATTAGTCGAGGAATGAAGTATATTTACTTACCAGTATAATTCTTTTATTGCCCATTTAGAATGAGCGAATTGATTCTTATATACTTATTACAACTTCTATTAATCAACTGACCCAGAAATGATCGATTTGCTCGATATATATATAGCAAAAAAAAAAGATTATAACCAACTGTAAACCGGTATTTCTAGAATGAGAACATTCTTTGATTACGCAATTTGACAATTTCTAGTTTTCGATTTAAAAAAAATAAAAAAATAAAACACGCTATGATGAATGTGCTTCAAAAACCCATCTGGCTGCGTTATATAATCTCAACCATAGTTCCAAAACGTGTTTGTTCACTTTATAGGTATATAATATAAAAGGTTTGATCGCTTTTTGCAATGTGCACGTCAAACTGCACTGTATATTCTTGTGTAATTCCATGTGTATTTGATATCTGTTACTACGATACTACTCTTATTGTAGAGGTTTGTATCGAGATAGGGCTCATTTGATCTTAAATCCAAAGCTCTAGTGCCCTTTTCAAGTGACCAAAAATATTGGAGGGTAGCTAGCCCCTATCCCACGCTCATTTTTTCACCAAAGTCACCCGATCAAAATTTTGAGATAGCCGTTTTATTATGCATAGTTGAAAATTTTTATAACTATGTCTTAACCCCTAACAGTCGCCGGGGGAAGGACTTCAAGCTATGAACTTTGCCTATTGTTTACATATAGTTTTGGTTATTGGGAAGTATACAGACGTTTTCAGGGGGATTTTTCAGGTGAAGGAGGGTCAAGAGAGCCAGTTTTCCCAGCATAATTTATAAAACGATCAGAAATTAAATTAAAAAAAAAGTTTTTTTAAACTGAAAGTAAGGAGCAACATGAAAACTTAAAACGAACAGAAACCATTACGTGTATGAGGGGGGTCGCCCCTTCGTCAATACCTTGCTCTTTACGCTGAAGTTGTTTAATACTTTTAAAAGATTTATTGATTCTAATTAAATGGTCTATGTGATTCAGGAGTCATTCTTAAAGAATTCGGACAAAATTCAAACTTTAACCTAAAGAACAAGGCATTGACGAGGGGCGACCTTCCCTCCTACACATAATAATTTTCGTTCGTTTTAAGTTTTAGTTTTGCTCCTTACTTTCAGTTTAAAATAATATTTTTTTTATTAAATCAAAAAATTCGTGGTAACGAACTGTTAGTAAGGAGCGACCCGGCTCAATAGTAGCCAAACTAAAAAAAAACATAATTTTGTTATTAATAGATACATCAAAAGAATCGTATTTTTATGCTGATTTTAAATATGTAAGCTTCATCAAGTTTAGTCTTTCCCATCAAAAGTTACGATCCTGAAAAAAATTGCCTTATTTTTGAAAAAAGGGGGAAACTCCCCCTAAAAGTCCCCCTAAAAAGTTATGAGCCTGAGAAAATTTGCCCTATTTTTGAAAAAAAGAGGGAAAACCCTCTAAAAGTCATAGAATCTTAATGAAAATCTCATCATCAGATTCAGGGTAGTGGAATTTTGTATTTTTTGCCAGAAGAAAGATCACAGATGCGTGTTTATTTATTTTTTTTTTTTTGCAGGGGGGTGATCATATCAATCCCGTAGTCCTAGAATGTTGCGAGAGGGCTCATTCAATTAAAATTTAAAAGTTCTAGTGCCCTTTTTAAGTGATCAAAAAAATTGGAGGGCAACTAGGCCCCCTCCCACGCTCATTTGTATCCCAAAATCGCCAGATCAAAATTTTGAGATAGCCATTTTTTTCAGCATAGTCGAAAAAATTTAATAACTATGTCTCTAAGGACGACTTAATCGCCCAGAGTCCCCGGGGGGAGGGTTGTAAATTATGAACTTTGCCCATTGTTTACATATAATACTGGTTATTAGGAAGTTTACAGACCTTTTCTGGGGGATTTTCTTCGGGGGGGGGTGGGAGGGTTGAGGAGAAGGGGGTTACGCGGGAGGATCTTTCCATAGAGGAATTTTTCATGGGGGAAGACAATTTTTCATGAAGGGTGCACCAATTTCTCAGCATTATTTAAAAAACGATCAGAAATTAAATAGTTTTTCAACTGAAAGTTAAAAAGCTTTTTCAATTGAAAGTAAGGAGCAACATTAAAACTTACAACGAACAGAAATTATTGCGTATGTGAGGGGTTTTGCTCCTCGGCAATACCTCACTCTTTACGCTAAACTATTTTTAGTACTTTCAAAAGAGCCATTTATTCTAATTAAACCGCCTTTGTGATTCAGGGGTCATTCTTAGAGAATTGGAACAAAATTCGAATTTTAGCGTATAGAGCGAGGTATTGACGAGGGGGTGAACCTCTCATATACGTAATACTCTCTGTTCGTTTTAAGTTTTAATGTTGCTCCTTACTTTCAGTTGAAAAAACTTGTTTTTTTTATTTAATCCCTAGAAAAGGGCCAATAAGTTTTTTAATTGAGTAGCTTGAAACTTATACCCGCAAGTTCCTGGACAAGGTATACCGTATAGCACGAAAAAAAACTAGATTGGGACGATGACCCCACTTTTTTTTGAAGCTTATTTCTGAAGTTCCATGGGCCAAGGGGGCACCCAAGTACATTAAAAAGATAATAAAATTGATTCGCCTGAAAATTGAGTTAATGAAATGGCCATCAAACACTTTTTTTTTCTGAACAGACTAAAATTTAAAACTGTAATTTGCTGGGACAAGTGAATCCAAATGTGCAAATTAGATCCTAATCTGGGGGCACTGTCCCCTCTGAAACAGCGGCAAAAAAACTAAACGATTGACTTTAAGCTTCAAAGATTGCTGTTAGGCAAATAGAACTAAACATTTTTGTTATTCAGGGGAGGGTGCTAGACGGCCAGGAATTAGTCCGAAATTTAAACAAACAAATAGTTGTAACTAATGGAAAGTGAAGATTCTTTTAATAAAATATTGAATTAAGCCAGCTGTCAAACAGTTCATGGTAACGAACTGTAAGTAAGGAGAGACCCGGCTCCATAGTAACCGAAACTCTAAAAAACGGATACCCATTTTGATACCCATAGATACATCAAAAGAATCAGATGTTTATGCTGATTTCAAATATAAAAGTTTCATCAAGTTAAGTGTTACCCATCAAAAGTTACGCGCCTGAGAAAATTTGTCTTATTTTCGAAAAAAGGGGAAAACAACCCCCAAAAGTCACAGAACTTTAATCGTGGGAGGAGGGATCTGGGGATGGATATTATACAGGGAAAATTTCCCATTGAGGTGGAGGTTCTAGAGCGTGGAAACTCCAGGGTAAATTTTACACGGGAGGAATTGGTTAGAATTCGTTTTCGAACTTTGCATTAACCAAATGTGCTTTATTTGTCTTATCTTTTCGTTGCCGAACCTATTTTACATGCTGTACGGGAAGTGACCGGATAATATTTTCAGCGGAGTTGGAATTCTCTGGAAGGTTTTATGTGGGGGGATTTCGCACAGGAGAAATTCTCCATGGAGGAATTATCACCAGAAGATATTCACCATCTGGAAATTTTACATGGGAGAAACTTTCCTTTGGGGTGGGGGGGGGGCGGGTCTGGAAAATATATTCCACACAGTGGGATCCCCCAATAGCCTTAAAAAGAATTATAAATTAAAAAAGCCCACGTCTTTCTTCAAATGAAAGTATGCTAAGGAGTATTTCTCAGGCTGAATCGTAAGCAAGAAATTTTCAGGGGGTAATTCGTAGCGAGGAGGGTATTTTCCGGGGGTAATGTCCCGGTGGAAGAATTTTACATAGGGGGAACTTTATATGGAGGAATTTTCCACGGTGAAAATTTTACACTGAGGATGCGGATTTCCGGGGATTATTTGAAGAATGATAAAAAATTAAATAAAAAAAAAATAAAAAAAAAAATTACTGTAATTTTTCAGTTTCAAGTTTTCGACAATGACAAGTCCAATTATGAAGTTTTCATTTCGATCCGCCGCCTTTTTTTTATGGTTTTTCTGATAGCTTTCGAAACTCTCATCACTTTGTTTTTGCTATAACCTTTAATGTTAAGATCAATAGAAATAATAAGTTGCCATTCCTGAAGCAGCTCCGAGTTGTGATTTTTCTCCACAACGAAGTACCTTGGTAAAATAAAAAGATAAACAAGATATTTTGCCCATTTCGCTCTTTACTTGACGTCATTACAATATCATGGTGTGATTTTTATGACGTCATTTAGGTTACAACCTGAATGCAGCCTTTTACGTCTGTAAATGACTTCAGAGTGTGAGCATCATATTAGTGTCACAAATATGACGTCACCTCTACCATATATTTCGGAACCCACATGGCGTAGTAATTAGTTTGATATTTAATGTTGTTTATCACAGTGAATAAATCGAAAATGATTTCAATTTTAAAGCTTCTTGCCGTTGGAGTTCCAACCACCTGCGTTGCAATGTCAGTCGTGTGGGCTGTTAGAAAATACACAGTCAGTAAGAACTGTGCAAGCATATCACTTGGTGAAGAAATCACCAAAGTTACAGACAATCTTCTTGACGCTAAGCCCTCATCAGTAAATTCTGAAAGTGAAGTAGTTCTTAGTGAACCATCTAATGCAGCGATGGCGTCGATCAATGAGCGAACCAAGACTTTAGTAAAAAAGGCTCCATGTGAGGGGGAAGAAGAATCTATTTCTCACCCAAGTCTATCGGAAAAAATATCTGGAGGCATTAACCCAAGTGACGCAAAAACGGGAACAGCAAATGAAGTGGGAGCCGAGGAAGTGGCTAGTGAACCATCTAATGCAGCGATGGCGTCCATCAATGAGCGAACCAAGACTCTTGTAGAGGGGGCTCTAAATGAGGGGGAAGAAGAATCTATTTCTCACCCAAGTCTATCGGAAAAAATAGCTGGAGGCATTAACCCAAGTGACGCAAAAACGGGAACAGCAAATGAAGTGGGAGCCGAGGAATTGGCTAGTGAACCATCTAATGCAGCGATGGCGTAGATCAATGAGCGAACCAAGACTCTAGTAGAGGGGGCTCCAAATGAGGGGGAAGAAGAATCTATTTCTCACCCAAGTCTATCGGAAAAAATAGCTGGAGGCATTAACCCAAGTGACGCAAAAACGGGAACAGCAAATGAAGTGGGAGCCGAGGAAGTGGCTAGTGAACCATCTAATGCAACGATGGCGTCGATCAATGAGCGAACCAAGACTATTGTAGAGGGGGCTCGAAATGAGGGGGAAGAAGAATCTATTTCTCACCCAAGTCTATTGGAAAAAATAGCTGGAGGCAGTAACCCAAGTGACGCAAAAACGGGAACAGCAAATGAAGTGGGAGCCGTGGAAGTGGCTAGTGAACCATCTAATGCAGCGATGGCGTCCATCAATGAGCGAACCAAGACTTTAGTAAAAAAGGCTCCAGATGAGGGGGAACCAGAATCTATTTCTCACCCAAGTCTATCGGAAAAAATAGCTGGAGGCAGTAACCCAAGTGACACAAAAACGGGAACAGCAAATGAAGTGGGAGCCAAGGAAGTGGCTGGAGCTGTTGAAGATACCACAGCAGCCAAAAAGAAGAAAGATAAAAAGAAAAAGAAGAAAAGTGAACCAAGTGTGAAAGAAATTAAAGACGGGGAGAGAGAGAAAAGAAAAAGCCAATTAATAAAATTGTTGCTGCACTAAGAAATAAAAAAGAAGAAGAGGAGATATTAAAAAAAGAAGAGGAAGAAAAAATGAGGATTCAAGCCGAACTTGAAAAAAAGGAGGAACAGGAAAAAGAACAAAAAAGAATCAAGTTAGTTCAAAAAAAGGAGCGAGAAAAATCAAAGCGCCAAGAGCGGAAAGCCAAAGGATTAATTCTTACGGCAAATCAAAAACACGAAAAGAAAAGAATGGAAGCAACTGTAGAAGCATGGAAAGAAAAGGGTGCTATATTTCCAAGTAGCTCGACCACTGAAAAAAAAATTCGACCAGGAACAAGAGTCAGGCCTAAGAAAGAAAAAGTAAACGTTATCCCTTTTGCTGAAGCTAAACCAGAAGGGGTGACAGAAGAAGCAAAAGTCAATGGCTCGACTCCAGAGCCAGTACCAGTTGAAAAAATACCAAACAACTGGGAGAAGCTTCTGGGTGGAGAGAGTGAAGAGCAAACAAATGTGTCTGAACCAATTATC
The DNA here is from genome assembly GCF_049724085.1 of Artemia sp. Qi Xiang Cuo. Classification (NCBI taxonomy): domain Eukaryota; kingdom Metazoa; phylum Arthropoda; class Branchiopoda; order Anostraca; family Artemiidae; genus Artemia; species Artemia sp. Qi Xiang Cuo. The sequence goes on along the minus strand of NC_142808.1, from coordinate 23,101,626 downwards.
TCTGAATTAGTTAAAGAGGTTGAAAAACCTCCCAACCAGGAAAATGAAATTAAAGACGAAGAAAATGAGTTTTCATTTTCAGAAGAAAATGAGTTTTCTTCTGACTGGGAATCAGACGAATCCATAATACTGAGAGCTTATGCGACCCTGCATGATTGACAGACTCTGATCGCTGCTCTTTCCTATATCCTTCAAAAGCCAAATCCTAAAAGCATAGGGAAACATAATTAGTTGGCTTATTTATACTAGTTATATTGATATATATTAAATAAACTGTGAAGTAATAATTTTTGTCCGTTTTAAGTTTTAACTTCTCTCTTTACTTCGCTCGGAAAAACTTTATTTTTTTAAATTAATCTTTGTTCGTTTTTGATTAAAAATTTCTGCAGAAACAACGCTGCCATGATGTTTTTTATTTATACGGAATAATGTACGCTCGTTTTAAGTTTTAATGTCACTTCTTAGTTTCAGTTGAAAATATTCACAAATATGACCGATGATTCAAGTGAACATACCACTCGATGCGTACTTTTTAGGTTTCTTCCGAATATAATAATATTTTTTGGCGCGAATTCAATTTTAAACCCTTATGAAGAGTGGCTGTAACCATTTTGCATCCTATGTACCATCCTATCTTCTTTATTTTTTTTTTATATAAATAGTTTTTCCATTTTTCTTTCCCTACTCAGCTTATCAAGCATTTCCCCCTTAAATGAAAGAAGAGTATATTTCTGCTATTCGCCGAAACAGTTGATAGATAGCAGAAAACACTTCCTAGAGAATATCGAGAAAGTAGGTCACATTTAGTCGTTTAGCAATTAGCACTGAAAATATTTCCTAGAATACAATATTTCTTATGCCATATAAGAACACCGAATTTTCAACAATTCTTCATTTATATTTTTAACTAGCTCATATTCACTAAGTATATAAATTGAAGAAACAATGGATTCCATGGATTTAACGAATG
>NC_142808.1:21888053-21980553 GCF_049724085.1 Artemia sp. Qi Xiang Cuo | reverse complement strand
AGGGCATAGGGGCACACTCCTCCCCCTGAAATAAAAAAAGTTCTGAATTTATGGGAACTTCTAATTGTAATTACGAATAAATTTTGTGTTTTTATTCCCTCCCCCTCTCCCCAATCCTAAAAAAAATGTTACATACGTGTCTGTTTACTAGACTCGCCGTTTTTCGCTTTCGATGAAGTTTTAGTTTAAGATTCCTCAAATGGATATAATGTAAATATTTTGTTCCAGGACTCAGCTCAATTCTCCTCTGTGAAAAATTAAGAATAAAAAGTCAAAATTTCAGTTAAAAATCCACAAAACAATATATAGTTTGTGTAGAAAAATTTAATTATTTCGATGGGATGGGTATTGTAAGAAGTTTTGTCCCAAATATGACACGAGATTAGACGAGAATCAATCAACAAGCCAGTTAGGAGCAGAGACAAGTGGGGTTTGTCCAATCAAATTTAACCTGTTGTTAAACCCTTGTATTTAACAATGCTTAGCTAAAGCTTCAATTTTGTTATTTTATCTCCTCAAGGTGGAAGCACTGCAATCGGTTGTGAAGGCTTTAGTTGAGGAGAGGCCAGAAGATTACAAGGACTGTGTCAAGTGGGCCCGTCATCTATTTGGAGAACTATACCACAATCAAATTGCTCAACTGCTGTATAATTTCCCTAAAGATCAGCTGACAAAAGAAGGGGCTCCTTTTTGGGCTCCACCTAAACGGTATTTGTTTTCTTTTTCTTTGCCTTTTTTTTCTTTGTTTTCTTTTTTATTATCAATTTGTGTCTATTTTGTCATTGTTTATTGTGTGTATTTATTGCCGTTTACCGTTTTTAAACAATAACAGTAATAAAATAAATTACCGTTATTTTTTTTATTATCTTTATTAAAATAACTGCCATTATGCCGTTAATTTAATAGAGTCTATTACTGTTTTAATACAATAATATGATTATATTGAACATGGAAATGTTAAAATCTTTTAAGTAAATAACAAATCTAGGTAGATAATTCATATTAAATAGAAGTCTGTTCCTTATTCAGAAACGTCTATAATCTCTTGAAACTCGTGATAAAGAAGGGGCCATGTACTGTAATCGAGCTTGGAAATACTAGCTTTACTTAAAGTTTAAACACTGCACCAGCCGATTTATTTTAAAGTCAAGAATTTTTTAAAATTTGGAAATAATACATTGTTTGAAAATACTTTTAAACCAAGACAAATCTAAATATAAAACATATTTGAAACCTAAGTTTGTTCCTGTAGCTTAGCTTTGAGGACTCCACGTTTAATAGAAATTACAAATTTGAAGTCTGCTGGAAGTAAGAGCGAAGCCGATGTTATCATAAATCAATAAATCTGTTGGATTGTAGCCTCAGTGCTACCAGCAACTTAACCAATATCGTTTGAGGAGAATCGACTCTTGGATCCATGAGACGCCATGTAAATAGCAACTGTAGCAACAGAGATTGATCATCAATATTGATCAAGATTCATCATGATTGATTGATCATGATCATGATCATTGATTGATCATGATGATCATCAAGATTGATCAACAGAGATTGAGCACAATATCTAATTTCACAGCTTTGTTCGTAGTGGGGTGAGTAGCCCTCTGAACCGAGTTGGACAAATCAAAGTTTTTATAAAACAGTGCCAAAAAATCCCAGGGAGCATTCAAAATAATATTGGTCCGTGGACTGCTTAGAATCCACTTGAAATCTCGTTTATTCAATCGTTGGTAAATGGATTTTATCAGCCTTTGATGAAACCTTTTTCGTTGTGTTCCTCAGATCTCGATTGGAGCTACTCATCTGACGCCTGACGTTATATCTTGCATAATCCGATTCATCAAACGACCCGGTGATACGCAGGTCCAATCATTGAGGACAGATCACCACCTCCGAAAAGAGGATTCTTCGGACCAACAAAACGAGGTGGATCTGTGACACTATTTTCATTGCTAAAACTTCTCAATTCACTCCCGACATCAATAACCCTATAACCCACGACCAGCCAACATTCTGGGTACAATGTATTACCTGCGTGAGAATCTTTTGTCAAATCTTCTGGTAAATGATAAGGACAATTAATAATATTGCGCTGAATAAACTTACCTCTCTAGTTTTCGACTTACCTCTGAACTTACCTCTCTGTTTCTCTAGTTTTTGACTTTCAATACTGAGGTGTCAGGTGCATACATCCAGAGTCATTCCTAGGTTTGGTGATGCCCGGGGAAAAGTTAATCACCGCCCCCTCTCCCGACTCAAATATAAGCAAAAATATCTGAATCAAAGGGGAATATTGGACAAAAATGGGCAATTCCCAAGCCACAGTGCCCTCAAGTCACGGCGTCCTGGTCAACTACTCCAGTTGCCTCCCCCCCCCAGGAACGGCTCTGTATACTCCCTTTTATATTGGTACATAACGTTCTGGCAAATGACGCAATCGTGGTAATACAAAAGGGATAGTCAACACAGTTTTATTATTCTTTTAAGTTTTAGTGTGACATGACTGAATTCTTATGTTGGTACATAACGTCATGACAATAAGCTTTTGCATCCTTTTATATTGGCTCATAATGCAGTGAAACATGATTTTTGTAGTGAATTTTGATTACTATGGGCCGTGGCTCATTCTTTACTAGGTTACAACCATGATCTCGACATGATTGGAATCAATAAGTTTCGAGTGGACTATTTTTTCAATAACAGAAGCTCCTTGCCGATACTTATAAATTCTATTTTGACTCAAATTGCCTTGCTAACCCTCAGATAAGTCGCCCACCACCTCGGATTTCACGCTCAGATTGTGATTGTGCTTTGTTTTGACCTTGGATTGTGTTTCTAGCCATTCTCAACTCTATCCTCTTTATAGAAACAGATCGGTCCACAAAGAGGAGTAAAGTTGCAACACATTATACGCCACCCACCCCTCTAGCAGGAGTCAAGTAAGCCAAGGGAGATATAAGTGCAGAAGAGGCTGTAAACCTACGATTGTTTAAACGATACGGAAATTATAGTATTAAATTGCTGTTTTACACAAACAGCACGGAAAACTTGTAAGAGTGGAAAGTAGCTAGGGTTGAAAAGAAAAATCGCCAGTGCCATCTATGTTTGGTGACTATTTTTAACCTAAACTGCTCCATACTTGTCTTTAACGTTACTTTAAAATGCAGGGAAGGGTAAGGAAAGTTCAATTTTGTTTTTATTAAAGGCATATCAGGGATTTTTTTTTCAAAACATGTCAATACTTTTTATATGTATTTTTGTTTATCCTTCACTAATTGGAAAAATTTTCGGGGGCCAAACCCAGTAACCTGTTCAGGATATGACATTGCTCCAAAATCTAGTCGCCCCTTGAGTGATTGGTTCAAGGCAGAGCCTAACATCATTTGTTTGATCTGGGCGTTATGACGAAATAGAATCTTGTTTTTAACTTTTTGTCAAAATAAAAAGAAAACTACACGTTTTCTACATTTTTACGACTGTGTTTATTAAATTGTATCATAATTAAAATTTATTCTGAACGTTTAAATTCCCGACATAAATTCTGCGTTATTGTTTTGATTCTAGTCCAAAATTTTCTTTCAGGTGCCCTCATCCTCTGGACTTTGACTCAACCAACAAAACACATTTGGATTTCATTATTTCTGCTGCCAATTTGAAAGCGGCTATTTATGGCCTTCAACCCCAGCGAAACCCAGACTTGGTCAAAAATTTAGTCGACTCTGTTGAAGTTCCAACTTTTGTACCTCAATCTGGTGTTAGAATTGCTATTACGGATGCAGAGGCACAGGCTGCTAATCAAGGCCAAACAGGTATATCTTTGCTTCATTTTAGGCTTTTAAGCTCGGCATTATGTATAGCATATGGTTTATTAATATATTAGCATAAATTAATAGTATTTTATATATTAATATTCAAATGTCATCATTGTTACTGCATAGCTAATGCTACTAATAACTCAATGCGGCACCAGGCCACCTGAGGTGAACACTGACTGAATACAGCTACTTACGCTTATCCTTCATCTCAAACTATTCAAAGCCTCCTTCTTTACACCCTCCCAGGAGGTTACCATTCACCTTGAATATTTCCTTACGACATCCTCGTACCCCAGTCGGGGACATCCCGGTTTCGTTTGACCCTAGATGGTTGGCCGACAAGGACAATCTTTGGCAATCTGTCATCCTTCATCTGTAGTTCTAGTCGTCTCAACCTTTTTCTCATTATAGCCCTTGAAAGGGCTATAGAAAGGGCTTCATCCGTGTTCTAGTCGCCTCATCCTTTCTCTCATTGTAGCCCTAGAAAGTGGGACTGAACCAAATTTGTCGTACAGCTTGCTGTCTGAGATACGGTCAGTCGGTCGGGCACCCAAAACAGTCTGTAGGTAATTCCTCTGGAAAACATTTGGCAAATATACCTCCGTCTTACAGAGTGCCTACGCTTTAGAGCCATGTTTGATCACTGTCATCACTTTAGCTTTGAATAAATAAGAAGTGTAGCTTTAAATAAGAAGATAAGTCTGCAGACCATTGTAGACTTATCTTCTTATTCTTCCAAACTTTTTTTTTAACTCTGAAGAAGCACTCTGGATCTTGGCCAGTAGTAAGCAAGAGTAGTAGCTGCAACCTAGTAAGGATTGAACCACGGCCAGTAGCACATACAGCTACTGTCCAATGAAGGTAAATTTTCGGTATAAGGGATTCAGAAATGATAGCAATTCTATAGGTTTATCTTAGTGATAAAATTTGATTCCGAAAGCTACCTCTATAGAACTTTGAAAATAGCTTGAAACTCATCAAAGTGGTGCACCAGTGGGTCGAAATGGAAAGCATGCCGATGCACCGTGAAATCGGAAACTGAAAACCATAAACCAGATGTTTTGGGACCCCTTTCCTGAAAAATAAAGAAAATCAAGGTGGTCCCTTTTTCTTTGGCAGGCTGCCAGACTACAGCAAGATTGGAGAAAGGTGTTTAATGGCTCATTCAAAAGATACTGCCTTTATCTATGTGCCTCTTATAAATTTTGTAAATTCTTTATGGCACCAGAAATAGCACTCTATGGTGCCATTTCTGGAGTGGGGGGGGAGGGAAGCATAATAAGGGTATTATCGTAATCTTCACGATCGAAAACCGTTGACCGGAAATTTACAGTTGCCCTTCTAGTATACATCTCCTTCCCCGCCCGATTATTATATGAAAAATTAGATACATTTTGAAGCAAAAAAAAAAAAAAAAAATAGCTACTGTGATAAAAATTCATTTAAATAAGATTTTGGAATTATAACTGTTATATAGGTGTATCTCAATAGTAAAAGTTATTTCTATTGAAATAATAAAATATAAAAGTTATATTAATAGTAAAAGTACAAAAACAATTTCTCGAGATATTGAATAAGAGCTTGAATGGCTGATACCTATTGTTGACCTGTCTATTTTTTGTCTCGTTTTGAAAAGTAAAATAAAAAGAAAAAAATGGGAAAATATTTTTTTTGTTCCATTTAGAGGTGCCGCCTTTTGTAGGAAGGTTTCGAGGGGAGAGGCCATAGAAGCTTTGTACAAAGTAAGATGTAGAAAGTGTTGACCTCAAGTTACTTACAAGGTTCCCTCAAGTTACTTTTGGGAATCTCTGCTGTTTTTTTCCTTTGTATGCATAAATTTCATATGTTTATGTCCTTTTGTAGTAAGCCTATGTTGTTTTGTTATCCTTTTTTTTATTGTTGTTATTTTTTATCTTTTTCCTTCGCTTTTTTCCGTCGGAAAAGGTGAGTTATTAAAAGTATATCCCGTTATAAGTATAATTTCAGTTTCTATAGAAAAAAGATTTTAGACGCTTTTATGGGGCCAGATGGATAAAGAATTACATTAGTGGGAGTTCGGGCGTCTGTACTCTAGCTATAAAATTAGATTTTAAATTAGACTTTATCCACTTTAACGCTGAACTGTCCAAATGAGAGTTCCAGTTTTTGCTCCGGAATTAATCTGTTCTTTTAGGCGAACAACCCCATCGACTCGGTAATGGTGTTGTCCATGTCGTCGTAAGGTATGCGATGAGTAAAATTTTTAACAAATTTGTTTGCTTATTTTTGAAGAGTGGCTGGTGTAAAGTCACTTTTTAGCGTAGCGTAAAGTAGACCTGAGGATATATTTACATCTAATTGACAACTCAAAATATAAAAAAGTAATTTGTTCAAGGTCAGGAATAGTGGCTCTTCAAAAGGAGACATGCTTGAGCAAAAAGAGGGTTATTTTTAGATTGATAATTTTTTGCTCCTTTTTTGATTTTATTCGCGTTTTAAACAAGTTATCCTCAGAACCCCTCTATGGTGTCATATAGCCCTAGGCTAAATAGTAAAACCAAAAGATTAGAATTATTATAAACATGTTTTCATACATGTTTTTCAATCCTTTGCCATGAAAAAGAAAAACCCTTCCAGAATTATGAAATAAGACTAAACATGGTGCCATTCTGTTTGAATTCTTAAGATGGGATCCGTAAATTTATTTTAACTTTTTACGCTGGCAACTCTCTTCGAGTTGTTGACTTAAAGAGTGAAAGAAAAAAGCTTGCGTTTTGATTGGGAAACTTATAATTTGGTGTATGTACTGTATGTGCACATAAGGAAGGCAGTAACGGTTTTAGGCCTTATAAACTGGAGAGTGGGACCAGGCATACGAAAATCATCTTTTTGTTAATTAAGTACCTTAATAGGAGCGTAATATAATATATATATATATATATATATATATATATATATATATATATATATATATAAATATATAATATATAAATTAAAAGCAATGTAATGTCAGGTGTATAAAAAACTGACAGATCGAACACCAAATAAGGCAACCTTCCAAAACTTATTTAATAATTTGTGAAGGTGATCTGATATTTTATTTGAGAGTAGCTTTGGGTCTTAAGGTGATTTTGTACCCTAAAAGTAGTATGCGAGCTATAGCTTCAGCTGAATTTCACAAAGACTAAGTACCTCGTCAGCAAATTCTTTCAAGGGGCTAGCCATCGTCGAGGGCTACCGAGAATTTGTAGTTTGATAGTGAAATTTGACGGAAAAAGCAATGAAACTTTATTTGTCTTATGTCGGTTTATTTGTCAATCAAAGTGAGTGCAACCACAGGGAATTCCTAAAGCGGCCAAATTTCTCAAATTATAATTGTTTTGAGTCGGATCTTTCTAGCAGCTATACTAGAACATTTTTAGGGAGTAGGATTTCCGGGAAAGTAATTGTTGGCTTTTAGTTTTTTGTCATTTGTTTTGGTTTCTTATCCAAGCTCTACAAGTTGTCTCAAGACCGCCCAATCTATTCTTTATAGTATGGTCACAAAAACTGAAAAAGTTTATGATGGACGAGGTAAAATGATTCTTAAGGGTACCGTATCACCTACAACATCGAATGTAAGAAGATAATTTTTGTTTTCTTGAACCTTTTATGAAAATTAAATCTTGAAAGTGGGTGACCTAGTTTTGATACATTTAATTGTCAAAACATCGCTGAAATTTTTGGTATATAGCAAGACAGATCAATAAGCCTGAGCCTTCATAGACTATTCTTCATAGATTTAATTGATTCTTAGGCAGTATGTATACGGTCTTTTGGTAGTAACGTACCTACTTGCTCTGCTTGTACTCGAAGGCAAGACAGAGTGTGTTATGTGGGACCTCAGGTTGAGACGTGGTGCCAAGGATACGTTGGACTGCATTCTGTCTCTATTTTTGGTCTTATGTTCGAGGGTGGATGATTTCTAACCGTAGTGGGTACGTATTGGGAATCCAGTGTGTGTGTGTGGGGGGGAGGGGGAGCAAAAATAGATACATTTTATGAACAATTTGGGAAGTGACAACGACCGTTTAAATAACTCTAGGGATCAACCTACGAAAATGAATTGGGATCGATCTCGTACTTATGATTTCGATTTTTTTTTCTTGTCAAGAAAGTTTTAATTTTGACTTTTCTGTAAAAAATATAGGAAACTGGAAAATTAGTCTTTATCATTCTTGCAAGCATTATAATAATTAGCAAGGATTTTTGAAAGTGGAAAGCAGGTCAACTGTTGAGTACGTAAAAGTTCGAGATTTGGTAGTTCTTATCCAGAATCATCAGTTTTTATCCAACACAAGTAATGCTTTATATAAAACTGACACGAATAATGGAGATACTTGGCAAAAAAATACACTTGGCTCAGAGACATTTTTTCCCTCGTACTGATCGGTTTTACTATGCGTCGGAACATCTTCAGTTAAAAACTCTCCGATTTGAAATCAATGTCTGTCCCAACACTAAACTCTCGAATTGCAAGTATACCCTTCAAATTGTAACACACCTTTATGGCCAAATGGTTCTGAGGTTGCGCCAATTTCCTGCAACGTTGCTCCTAAAACATGATCTCATGTATTGAGTGTATCAGTTTCTTAGGTAGTATATGTAAGGCCGTTTGGTAGTAATGTGCTTACTTGCTCTGCTTGTACTTGAGGCAAGTCACAGGGTGTTCCGTAGGACCGTAGGTTGAAACATGGTGCCAAGGATACGCTGGACCGCATTTTGCCACTGTTTTTATCTTCTTTTTGAGGGTGGACGGTTTCTAACCATATTTGGCACGTCCTTGGAATCTAGTGAAGCAAGGGAGGCAAAAATAGTTGCATTTTATGAACAATAACTCAAAACTCAGAAGTTTAAAGAAAATTCGTATAAGTTGCCATTTATTTTTTTTGCTGTGTGGGGGGAGGGGGGCACACAGGGTCAAAGTCTCAGCTCCCGTTTCCCCGTGCTATTTCTCCTTTAGAGAATCCTGGAGTTGATGGAAAATATCACAATTGTTGAAAATCGCCATATTGTGTATAAAGACTTATTCGGGTTTCTTTTCATTTAAGTGCATTGGAGAAAAAAAAAAAAAATCATTAATCTAAAAAAAAAAAAGAATTCTGACTTCCTTGTTCTAAAACTCCTCTTTTTTTATTATATGCCCTAGATACTTCACGTTTGTTTATTCCCACGAACGTTTGTAACTTATTTCACCTTATTTTTGCAGATACAGAAACTGTTGAAGACTTGAAGAAGTGTCTTCCCCCAGTTGAGTCTCTTGGAGGCCTGAAAGTTTTCCCACAAGAGTTTGAAAAAGATGACGACTCCAATTTCCATATGGATTTCATTGTGGCTTCATCTAACCTTCGAGCTGAGAATTACGGAATCGCCCCTGCTGATAGACATAAGGTGAAGCTTAGTTTAAAAAATGACCAATGGAGTTTAAATCTTAACAAAATAAAAAGTTAAAAAACTTGTACTCAGTTAATTAATAGATTTTAATGCATGAATAAGTTATATTAACTAATTTAATAAATTAACAAAATAAGTGTTTCTTACCCCCTTGCATGTCGGTATATTTTTTAGGAATAGGATTTTTAGACATACCCTTTTCCTTAAAAAAAAGTAGATATATCGGTGGATTCTACTCTTAGATTGGTTAAAATTTCTTCCCCCCTTACTTTTTTGGAAAAAAACTAAATAATCGACCATAAGACCTAAGGGTGCAACTGATTTATTTATCGATGTTATCGCTATTATTATCTATTTTTGCCTATCATTACCTATTGCTACCTATTATTACCCATCGATATTATTACCTCGATATTACCTAATGTGGTTTGAATTGTTTAGTGGTTCATCATTTACTGGGTAAATTTGCAATGTGTAGGAGGTACAGTGGGTAAATTTAATCTAATTCAATGGATTTTTCAACAGAACTGTTGAAAAATTAATCAAAGATTAATTAAAACCATCAATATGCTGTATAGCGGACGCCAAATCAATGAAATAAAAAGCGCGATGGAAAAATAAACTAAAAATATATGGTACCAAATAGCTTAGAAAGTTATTTGGCTTTCTAAGTTTTCTATGTTTTAATCTTTCCCAAGAAGTTGAAGTTCTTTTGGGAACCAGCGGCATCCATTTAATGAATTACCCTCGTTCATTCATTTTTACCGTTTAACGTGGTAACATGCTGTTATACTGCTCTAAAAGCTTAATATTTTTGAAAGATTCAAAAGAAAATCTTAGGAAGTCGTGGCTGCTAAAAGTTAATACGCCTAAGGTTGATCTAGGGCCAAAATGTTTTTTGATGTCCTTGGTGTATTGAAGTACCGTTAGGATACGATTGTATTACTTGATTTATATAAGGTTGAAAATACTCGACTTAATCAAGAGTAAATTAACTTTGGTTCATTTTTTGATGATAAGTTTTAATTATGTTTCAGAGTAAATTAATAGCTGGAAAAATCATTCCTGCTATCGCTACTACAACTTCAGTGGTTTCTGGCCTGGTTTCACTAGAGCTCTACAAAATTGTCCAGGGCCACAAAAAACTAGAAGACTTCAAGAACAGTTTTATCAACTTAGCTCTCCCTCTTTTTGTATTCTCAGATCCAATAGCAGCTCAGCAAAAGGAGGTAAGAATTACAGCTATTTATTATAAGGAGGTAAAATATTTAATTTAAGGAGGTAAAGGAGGTAAGAGTCAAAGCTTCTTTTTAAGGGGAGGATTCCAAAGATTTTTCCTAAACGAAAGTTAGAAAGATGTTGCTAATTGTAAAAAAAAATCTTTAGGCTTTGGAGTATGTGAAGCATTGATTTTTAGTTATTGCGACCAGGAGCCGAGTGAGTGTAAGATTTTCATTTTTTTCTTCTTTTTTCTTTTTCTTTCTTTCTTCTTTTTCTCTTTTTTTCCTCTTCTTTCTCTTTAGTATGTTATTATAAGTGTTAATTTTAAGAGGTTGAATACGTCTGAACAAGCGTTAGCTTGTTCAGACTTTTTTTGATACTATCCTAGACTGTTTTTATCACTTACTCGTATTCTGAAAAAAATGTCAACTTAGATTTAAAGATGGTAGATATTGTATAACAGTCTTAAGAAATATTCCCGGGTGTTTTGCATTAGCATAAAAGATCCTCATGTAAGTTTTCCTTTTTTTTTCTTTTTTTTTGTGCAAAATAAGCGCTTTACTTAAAAATAAGGAAAACTTTAACACAATCTTTCATAATAATGTAAAACATCCGGGAACATTTCTTAAGACAGATGCTCTGTGAAACGTCTCACCTAAAGGATCGCCTATGACTTGGTACTACTTTCTTCCACTTTTCAGTAACTATGATGGCTCTACTCCCCCCCCCCAAAAAAAAAAACGAAACGATATGCCTCTTAAGGGTATCTAAGAATTTATCCTTTTTAAGTAGATTTGTGAGAAACGAAGCACTACTCAGCCTGGTAAACATCATCAAGCAGAGTAAATCACTAGCCAAAGGAACTATGTCTGGTGATCGCAAGGTGTGGGGTAGAATCACCTTTAAGTATTTTCAGGGAGGTGCATTTTCAGTGGCACTGATTTGCCACTTTTGGCTGCCATGCAGTAGCCGTTGCACCAGTTTCTCACAAAGGAAAAAACGCCGTTAAACGTCTCTCGGCTTCAACTCATGCCCCCCAATGTCTTTGCTTTTAGGTTGTTCCTAAAATTTCGTGTCTGTTGACTCTTCTGCTTCTTCTACTTCTGCTTCTTTTCCAAGCGGTGAAAGAGTCAAACATGGGTTTTGATCAAGAAATTCCTCCTATTCCCTCCTATTTGGTCAAAAAATTCCTCCTATTCTCTCCTAATCCCTCCTATTTGATCAAGAAATTCCTCCTAATCCCTCCTATTTGATCAAAAAATTCCTCCTATTCTCTCCTAATCCCTCCTATTTGATCAAGAAATTCCTCCTATTGTTCTCAAATGTTGTCTGCACCAGAACCTTCTCAAGTTCTAAGTCCTTATTTTTTAAGCATTTAAATGGGTCTATACATGTTGTATCCATCGAGTATTGTCATCCTAAGCGTCAACAAAAATCTTGTATGATTCATCTCCAGGTTTCTTTGGATACCCAAATAATTTCCCTGCAAACATGTTTCATTTGGCCCAAAACTGGATATTTTCAAAACTGAAAACAGGACAAAAACTCAAAAAGTGAGGGTTCGAATCCTAGTGTACCCAATTATTTAGTTTGGGATGGGGGCCAGTGGCGTGACTCTGTAAGCTCAGCCAGAGTCGACCCAGCTCTAAATGGGTACCTAGAGATATCTAGGGAAGGTAAACAGGAAGGGGGTGCGAAAGCACAGAATGGATGGTCCCCATCCCCCCATCGCACTTCCTGACTGAAGGGCCTTGAGACGGAGATCAGCACCGCCGGTTCGGACCTTAAGGGTCTAGTGCCTTATCCTTTACCTTCTTTTCACCTTTACCTATATAAAATATACGAGAATTATACAAAATTATAGTGGAATATGTAAAAAAAAATATATAGTATTCCCTTGTAGATGCGTCATTGTTTGAAAGTCCTTATACAGAGAACTTCTAATGCCATCTTTTAAGCAACAGCAAAAACTTATTAAAATCTCTTGTAGTTTAAATGTTCAATATTTTGTTTTCTTCAACATTTCCATGGTTTTAAAAGTATTGTGCAAGTTAGGCATCCTGTTTTAAACCGTAAATGCGATGTAGTAAGAACAAAAATGTTTATTTGCGTATTTTAAAGGTAAAGGTAAATAGTAAGTGCTTTTGATAGCAGGATTTTTAAGGAAATATTTTTGACTTTAAAATCAGCAGTATAGAGGGTTAAATGACTGTATAAGGGGGAATGGCCTAGTTGAAATTAACTTTTTGGATGTGCGTTCAAGCTTATTTCAATTGATTTTTTTGGTTTTTGACGTTCAGTTGACGTAGTTTTTGTGGGTTTTTGACGTTCGCCTGAATTGCCTTCTAAAGCACTTATTGAAATCTTTGGAATTAATTGTTTGCTTATTCATTTTCAAGAGCCAATAAACTAAAATTCCTCCTTTTACAGATAAAACGTTCCTCGAATATTTATCTATTAGTTTAAACTATTAATACTTATGGTTAGTTTCAAAGGTTCTATGGGCTTGCAACAACTTTTTATTTTTGCAAGATTGACGCTCGATTTTGTGACTCCGGTACTTAGAAATACCTGAAATATAACTTAATAGCTCTGGTATTTTATAAAAATAAAATGTTACTTGTATTTTTTTTTTACTTTTGTTACTATCTATTATTTGCTTTATATTGGGGCAAAGATTAAAGGTCTATTTTGACCAAAATTTCGTGATAAGTTTGTTTGCGCAATTTTTTGTTGCTCGTTTTACAGACTAACTAAGACTAAATGGGAGGGGCAAAAGTCGGGTTGTTTGTAATCATGGACTATATATCACCCCGTTTCTTTTTTTTTTTTTATTCATTTTTTTACTCTTTGATTTAGAGTTTAGACAATGAGAGTTAACGCCAAAACACTTTCCAGGCGATATAGTCTAAGAAAACGAATGGAATAATGGAAATTAGAGTTCACCCCAAAACACTTTCCAGGCGATATAGTCTAAGAGAACGAATGGAATACACTTATTCATATGCTCTATAATTTAATTAAGAAAATTATCAAATATTATGTCTGGTAACATTTAAACTAGAGGATGGATGGCGAGATGCCTCCCCTCGTAGGAGATTCATTACTAAACTAGAAAATCCCTCAAAAGCGTTAACAGAAAATGTTTTGACAAACATTGGTCATTTTTGACAGAAGATGGTAAAGTTGATATATATTTTTTTTTTTTTTGTAAATCCATGTTGCTTATCTTCTTCAAATATCTGTTGTGCTAAATTACTTGGGTAGAGAAGGGAGGTCTGCCTCCCACTCCCCCCCCCCGCTGAAATGCTAACTATACCCTAATTTTTGGACCTTTCTTCTTCAGATTATCAAGTATTTTAATTATTAATTCTTGGCCTCCTTATGAGATCAACTTAGTAATTATTTCGGGTATGAAATATGAGATATTTCTTAATAAATATCTTTTATTAAATCTATATTGACGTGCATGACTGTCCTCTCTTATCAAGCTCCCAAATTCTTTGGCCGAAGGAACCACTTTTTGCCATTTAGCGTCCTCAAACTGTGTTAGTTCAATTCTTATGTTAATTAATAGTTAATTTAAAAGTCATTTAACATATGCAAATGTAATTAAATGCATGTTTCAATTAAGATACGTTAAATGGGCACCTACGTAGTATTTTTCTTATCGGGGAAGGGAGGAATCAATAAAATGTACTTGTAATTTCAATAAAAAGTGCCGACCCCCCCTCATCCGTACGCCCCTGATGTAACCTTGTCATATCTAAATTGAGCGGATTTAAATATACTTATGCTTAGATGTAGTAATCTTAGTAATAATGTTTACTTCAAATTTAATATTAATGCAACATTTGAATATTAATATTAAAGAATGGTATTTTTAGATTTAAAATGTATTATTCTCAAATAGCCCACATCAGATAGAAAAGAAAAGTAATGCCCTAAAATACACTTCTGTGTTTCAATTTCCATTTCTTCCTACATGAAACATCACCTGTCCCTCAAAGACTGGTTCTGGCTCTAAATATGCCTAGGTTGTAACTTTTTTTTCTTTTTTTTTAATAGACTTACAGCCAGAGATAACAGAAGAGTTGAAGAGATGTAAAAAATCATGATTCAAATAATGTTATATTCAGTTGCTTTAAAATTTCAGAAAGAGCTGAATAAGTTGAGGGGGCGAGGCTGCTCAGATTTATAGAAATTAGGTTTCAAATTATTCAATACAAGTAGTAACGTCTGTCAGACTACAAGAATAGAAAAAAAAATAACTTTTTGTGAGAGCTGCAGAAAGTTGCCCCCCCCCCCCCTAAAAAACTGCCACTGAAATTCTTAAATCGAATACCCCGCCGTGAGGCAAAGCAGGATAAACTTCAGACGAATTACAACTTTTGAAATGGTCACTTCGGAAGAGAAAAAACCTCCCCCATTCCCTTTAATTGGATTGTATATTCATGTTCACGCCTAAAATAGTCCTGTGTTGCTTTTATCCGTAAGGGCAACATTTACTCAAATGCTTTACTTTGAGTGACAGTTAAGTGTAAAGTGGGACCCTGCAACTTTTTAACCATCTGAGCTAGCCGTACTTAGTTTATTATACAAATGGGTTTGTTTTAGTGCTATATGCACTTTCTGCATATAAAAGTAAGATACCCGCTGTACCAATAAACCACGATATTTTCTCTGACGTTCTGAAAAGAAAACTATCTGTTCGTCTGTATAGTCATCTAATTATTTTGGTTTATCTATTTTAGACACAATAGTAACGTTGTTATATTTCAGTACAACGGCGAAAAGTGGACTCTCTGGGATAGATTTCAAATCAACCATCCTATGACGTTGAAAGAATTCATTGAGCACTTTGAAAGAAACCTCAAGTTGAAGATCTCGATGTTGTCTCAAGGAGTTTCCCTTCTCTATTCTTTCTTTATGCAAAAGGCCGCCCGGGAAGAGAGAATGCAAATGCTGTGAGTATTTTTGTGTGCTGTAAGTAGAGTAGATACTATAAGTAGAGACTTCGCTATTATCTGCTCATCTTTTATGGAGTCACTTAGTCATACTCATTAGACAGATTCATGAGACACACTCAACAGCAGAGTTCAGTTCTAAAATAAACACAGGGAAATTAACGACAATCCCATGTCTGCTAAAGACCGAGAAGGTGCTGACTTTCAGAAATCACGGGCACCAGGTGGCGCGTATCAACCATGGTGAAATTTTGCCACGCGCGGTGGCATTGTCCTAAGCGTTCGGGGACTGTGTCATAAGCGGAGGAACGATTTATTTTCTTTTTTTTATTTTATTTATCACGCGTTTGGTGGGACGCTCTGACGTTAAATCAAGACCTGATAGTGGCGGTGGTAGTAAAAAATAAATAAAAATTGCTTCACCACATGAAATAAATAAATAAACATGAAATAAAAAAAAACATGAAATAAATAAAAATAAAAAATAAATTGTTGTGTTAAAAAAGACAAAAAAAATCTCGTTCCTCTCGACGAAATCTTA
The DNA here is from genome assembly GCF_049724085.1 of Artemia sp. Qi Xiang Cuo. Lineage (NCBI taxonomy): Eukaryota > Metazoa > Arthropoda > Branchiopoda > Anostraca > Artemiidae > Artemia > Artemia sp. Qi Xiang Cuo. Next base: position 21,964,597 of record NC_142808.1, on the reverse strand, counting down.
ACATTAACACGATCTTCCCATAATTTACTATAATTTTTGTATAATTCATTCATGTTGAGTAGGTTTTTTTTTTCTCACATTTTAAGATTGTAAGCTATGAAAATAAAAAGTCCCACACGTATGCGTGCGCACAGAGGAATAGAGTAAGGGGGGATCCCCAGGAGGTTCTTCTATAGTATACCCCAAGGTAATTTTAAAAATTGTGGCATGAAAATTTACTTTTCTGCAATATATTTCAGATTGAATTACAGTATCGTTTATTGGATTAGTACACTGAATTTATAGTTATCACGGTGCATTGGTACTATGTAAATGCTGTATTGTTGCACATTAAATTTGATTACAGTGTATATCGTCTAAATTTAAGTGGTACCCTTTTAAAATTTTGTTTTCTGCACCAATCCTATGTTCGGTCCTAAAAAATTATTTATAATTTAATTCAATTGATATTTTAATAAATATTTAGATTAGTATTTAATTAGTACCAGCAGGGAGCTTGTCGGACGACTGACATAAAACCGTAATGTATGCTCTTTTGTGAGGATCGGGAAGAATCGTTTCCTGAAACAAAATTTGAATTCTTGTGTATCTGGACGCGCAAATTAGTCGAGAATCGTTTTTGCTTTGCAAAATTTAGTTTTACTTAGAGGGAATAGGTAAATATAAATTTATTTAGAATTTATAAATAAGTAAATAAAAATGTGCTTTTACTAAAGGGAATGTATTATCAGTATTTTGTGTTTACCGACAAAAACGCTGAGTTTGAATCCGTAACCATGAGATCGGGAGTATGATGTACTGCCTACAGAGCTAACGGCTTGTTAATTAGTTATATATCTTCAGAGTATTTATATTTGAAAATTAAATAGTTTTCTCTAGAATTACGGGACCTTACCAATTATGTAAAATGATTTACTGTAAAGTATCTGAATCAAGATTATTTCAAAAAGTTTTCATATATGGCAAACTGGCCGGCTACCATTTTATGGAGAAGCTAGCTAGAGACGGTTGTACAGTTCAATTGACGAGTACTGTATGTCAGTTTTTTTACAATACTGTCAAAAACACATTGGGATGATTCCCTTCCTTACAAGTCAGAATATATTTTAAAAAATATCAAAAAATGCATATTCAAAGTATTATTTATAAAACAAAATGATTAACAATGCTTTTTAATATTAAAAAATGAATAATCTTAAAAGCCTTAGTAATTTCACCAACTGCCTAAAAAAATGTAATTTTTTTAACTTCTTAGCTAAATTTTAAATGTCGAATGTTTTTATTCTAAATAAAATTTTGTAAACATAAATATTTAACCAAGAGGATAGTTAAACCAAGTGGAGGATAAAAAGTTCAATTTACTGGAAAAGAATGACTCGAAGGCAATGATTCAAAAAGTTCTAAGCTTTAAGCCCAATGCCTTCAAGACCCAATGTCCAATTTAGATCTAATGCCTCATTACCTTCAAGGTCTCCCTGGTAAATCCATTTTCCCATTTTTATTTGAGACTTAATATGTTTAGAAGTTTCTCTTTCCTCGAATTCCTCATATCCTCTTTTCTCCCTCACAGAAATATTTTAAAAATGCAAGCTTTTGATGTCAAAATTACCTTGCCATATCCTGGATGCCTAAATAAAACTTTTGTATGCATAAATTTGTTACTCTAATTGTCATTTTGGTTCCTGTAATATTTCTGTAGTAGACCTACAATAAAACATCATCTAAATTGCCGCTAATGAAATCTGTTTGTATTTTTGTTTTGTTTATGTTAGGGAATCTGCCTCTCCCCCCCCCAAAAAAAAAATCGGGATTTGGGGGAAGGAATCCCCCTAGATTTTGAAAATAATGCCCCCCCCCCAATTTTCGTGAATTGACACCTCTGTTCACCATTATTTTCTTTCAGGATGCCTGATATAGTTCGTAAAGTGTCGAGGAAGCCAATTGAAGCCCATGTGAAGTCTTTGGTATTTGAAATTTGTTGTGATGATGAAAACGGTGAAGACGTAGAAGTTCCATTTGTTGTTTATCATTTGTAATGGCCGACAATGCTACGACTACCGTTGTTTCTTCAATATGTGGAAGAAATTACTTTTTGATTTTTTGAAATTATTTATCAGTTCTAATTAAAGTAAAGTTTTTTTTCAAGATGTAAGTCATTTCTGATCTGAATTCAATAAAAAGAAGTCTGAAGGTTTACTTTCTTTTTTCATGACGAGATTCAAAGTGCTGTTAATCGATTGAGGAGGTGCCGCTAGTCTTGATAATATTTATTGATGAGTTTACTAAATACTAAGTCTAACGGATGCCATTAATTTTAAGAATGTAATCCTGTCACTTGATTGAGGGTGTACCGCTAATTTTGGTAATATTTATAGATTAGTGTACTAAATACTGAGTCCAACTATTGTCATCAATGTTAAGAATGTAAAGTAAATCGTCAGTCTGATATCAAAAGGGCATATCTCCATAGGCCTAATTGTAAATTTTCAGAAGAACAAAAAAACCTCACAAATTTTTTATTTCCCCTTCAATAACCGTAAACGAAAACGGATCGATATGTAAAATTAATACATATCAATCCGTTTTGTTTTAGGGTAATCAGAGGGAAAATAAAACAGTTGTGAGGCTTTTTTCTGCTCTTCTGAAAATACGCAATTATGAAGATACATCGTTTTGATACCCGACTGACGAAATATGGTAATTAAACTTTTGGCTTTTTTCATCAGGCAATAAACTACTTTGCCGAATGAGGTTTGACAAATTAAAAAATAAAAGTGAAAACAAAATCTTGAATTGCTGAGCTCTCAGGGACTAGTATCATTTTATATTTAATGTTCTGTTTATTTTCATTTGTTCTTTCCAGTCATTTTCATTTGGCATTTCCATTCATTTAGGTAAAGATAAACCCATTCAGATAATCAAATTTTATTTCACTGTCCTTGGTATTTTAAACATTGTAAATGACAATTAATAATGCAACTATGATGACGCTTATAAAAATGACTTTAAACGAACTGTCAATGTTAAGAAAGAAAAGAAGAAATCCTAATGAATTTTAGGCTTTTTTAACTTATGGGTAATTTTGTATCAGAATAAAATGAAAACAAAATTAAAACAATTGTCTATTAATTGAGGATGGGCCACTAATTATGGTAGTAGGTAATAGACTAGTCAACCAAATCAAAGGATGTTAAAAAAGAAAAGAAGAAATGCTAAAAACGTAAGACTTTAGTTACAAAATTATGGAAACTACATCAGAGAATTATGGAAATTAGCCCCCCCCCAGAACGCATTATATTGAATGGTTTCTATCCTAAACAATTTACCAACTAAAATATTTAATTAAATATACCTAAATTGTAATTTATCTCTCTCACGCTAAGCTGATATCACCAAGTACATACTGAAATCAAATAGTTCGTAGTAACGAACTTTAAGCAAGGAGCAACCCAGGTCAATAGTAACCCAAACACTAAAAAACGGAATTTTGATACCAATAGATATATTAAAAGAATTGGATTATTATGCTGATTTCAAATATATTAGTTTCATTAAGCTTAGTATTACCCATCAAAGGCTATGAGCCGGAAACCTTTGCCTGATTTTTGAATAAAGGGGATAACATCTCCTAAAAACATGGAATCATAATGAAAATCAGATTCAGCGTACCAGAGAAACCCTACTGAAGAGGTTTCATGCTCCTATCTGAAAAAATTTGGAATTTTTTATTTTTTGCCAGGAGAAAGATCACGGATGCGTGTTTATTATTTTTTTTTTTCAGGGATGATTGTATCGACCAAGTGGTCAAAGAACATCGAGAGAGGGCTCATTCGAACGGAAAAAAAAGTTCTAGTGCCCTTTTTAAGAGACCGAAAACATTGGAGGGCAACTAGGCCTGCTCCCACGCCCCTTTTTTTCTCAAAATTGTCAAATCAAAATTTTGAAAAAGTCAGTTTGTTCAGGATAGTTTAAAGGCCGAATAATTATGCCCTTTGGAGATATCATAACCTCCCATAGTCCCTGGGGAAAGGTCTTGAATCTATAAAATGTGCCCATTGTTTACGTATAGTATTTGTTATTCGGAAGTATGCATACATTTTTCGGGTATGTGGGGGGGGGGATGAATTTGCCGCTGAGCTAATTTTCCACGGGAAAAATTATCCATGGTGAGGGAAGCTTCCAGAGGGTGAATACTTCAGGGGAAACTTTAAAATGGGGAAATTTTCCAGAATTCCTATACAAAATTCTTCTTACGGCTTGCTTTCTCTTTGCCGACTCACTTTTACGCGTGGAGATAAGGGTAATTGCCTGGGATAAATTTTACGAGGATTGAATTGTCTAGAGAATATATCCGTGAAGACGAAGGATTTTTGCGTGAAGTTGGAGCCATATTTCCTGGTATTATTTAAAAAACGATCAGAAATTAAATTAAAAAAAACAGTTTTTTCATCTGAAAGTAAGGAGCAGAAATTACGAACAGAAATTATTACGTATATGAGGGGGGTTGCTCCTCCTCAACACCTCGCTCTTTACGCTAAAGTTTTAATCTTGTCCCAATTCTTTAACAGCGACTCCTGAAACACAAGATTCGTTTAATTAGAACAATAAGAAGCTTTTTTTAAGATAAGATAAGATTTATTCTTCATTAAATACGCATAGAATGATATATATTAATTCCTATAATGAATATTAACAAAATATTACAAAATATTAATTCCTATAATGACATACAAGGTAAGATAAGATTTATCCTTCATCAGATACACATACAATGATACATGTTTATTATTCTCCTAGAGGCTCATTGACCTGTAAAGAAGGGGGAAGACAAATGAGTTACTTATTCAGAGATGAAAAACAAAACAAAGTTTAAAATGATCACTTACTCACAGACATAAGAGCAAAAGAAGAAGAAAAGAAAATATAGATAAAATAAAGCATAGGAAAAAATAGAATAAATAAACTAAATTAATTAAGTAGATTAAATAGACAAAAAAAAAAAATAATAATAATAAAAAAATTATAATAATAATAAAAAAAAAATAACTTCTACGAAGCCAAAGAATTTTTAACAATTTTTTTAAACGAGCCAAATGAGTGGCACCTTCGAGCCGATTCAGGCAACTTATTCCAAACAATATGACACGCCATTAAAGGATTAAAATCTGACCTTATGCAAGGAGTAAATGGAACTTGAACATAATTTGTCATATTGCGAAGATTATAATTATTATGATCAGAGTTAAAAGATAGCGGAACACTTAGGGGCCGGGGGAGGTCACCATGAAGCTGAGAAAAGCAAAGCATGCGCATGAAAGAATGCATAGAGACTCAAGATCATGCAATGGGATAACTAATGAGCGATTAGTTTCCTGAATGAGGTGTCTAGCTTTAATCTAAACCTTAGAAAGGGGTTTTAAAAGAGAAGGAAAAGTTGACATCCTTACTATTGGACAGTAAGAAACGTAAGATTTGATTAAGCAGTGAAAAAGGACTTTCAAAATTGATCCAGGAAAAGTATGTCTAAGTTTCCTAAAAATACCGAGACTCCTGCATATCTTTATTTTAATAAAATCAATGTGACGTTTGAAAGATAGGTTTTCATCAACAAGAATGCCCAAAAAACAAACATATCGGCCGTTATATCTATGAATTATCCCATTTTACTGGTTAATTTCTAACAACTGGTGATAAACCTGAGACACACGCGAAAAAATAAAAAAAACTGGACTTAAAAAAATTTAGTGTCATAAAATTAGCATCAAGCTGCTAAATCAACTTCCCAAATAGGATTTCCAAATGTAGTCGAAACCCTGATTCATAACTTTCCAACGAGCCAAGTACGCTGTCATCGTAAAAACGAAAAAGACATCAGTAGAGGATGAACTATAGCTGCCCTATTGGGAAAGGGAAGGCCTATGATGACAAAGTTCGGAAAACTTAACGAGTTTTTGCTTTCTTACCATATAAGAAAGATTCTTTATATAAATCAAAAATATGACCGGCCCTAAAACTGATTCCTAGCGGACGCTAAAATGCACTTGTGAGGGTGACCAGAAAAAGTGGATCAACAGAAATCAACCTATCCTTCAAATAAGACTGAAACCAAGAAAATACATTTCCCATTATGCCAAAATGAGGCACCTTCGATAGAATAATTTCATGGGTTAAGCCTTACGAATATCCAGGAATATAGCAGCTGGAATCAATTCCGAATCTAACGCAGAAAGATAAAATTCAAATGGGTCATACAGGCATGTTCAGTGTAGTGCTTCATTCGGAAACCAAATCGAAAATCACGAAGAAAATTTTTAGATTTTAGGAAAGTAAGGAGACGAGAAAGCATTGCCTTTTCAAAGATTTTACTAAATACTGATAAAATTGAAATTGGTTGATAATTTGCCGGATCATTTCTTGGTATACCCTTATACAAAACAATAATCCGAGTACGCTTGAGAGCATCCAGAAAAAACTCCACATCCAAATGAAAGATTAAAAAGTTTTGTTAGAGGCAAAACTATTGAAGGAAGAATATATTTAGTTACCTTAGTAGGGATAAAATCTGGCCCAGATGAGGACGAGTTTTTCAAGCCATTAACAATTTTAGTAACTTCACTTACTGTTACTGTCTCTGGAAACATAGACTTAACACAAGACGGCCCGAGGTAAGATCTAAAGTCCGGCTTAGACCGACACAAAGTAACTGTAGAAGCAATATTCTTAGCATTATTACTGAAGAATGAAGTGAATGCCTCTTGGACATTAAGCTCACTCCACGGCTTTATCCCCAATGACCAGACCCGCAGGTAAAGAGCTAGATTAGGAACCGGGTTTAAATATAGAATTTATTACCTTCCAAGTTTTACGAATATCACGCAGCAAAATTATTTAGATAATAGAGAGATTTGGCTTTCCTACACAAGGGATTATGTGTTTTCCGGTAGATTTTGAATTAACAAAGACGAGTAGTGCTTGCTAAAAGTGTAGCGCATTTATAAGCTCTCCAGATATTATTTTTCCTTCTCCAACTTTTGAGAAGTCCGGATGTCATCCACGAGTTTAGAGGACTAATCCTTTTAGACCTATGATTAGAAGGTGGTACTTTACAAATGCTAAGAATAGCCTCTTTTATGGTTCCATAAAAGGACTCAAATAAACAAGAAAAATCCTTATCATTATCAGACAAGTTCCACGAATTTTCCGCTAATTTAGACCCAAGGAGAGATAACTCTTTCTCGCCAAACCTAATAGAACAGGAATCAAACACCTGAGCCCAGTTACTCTTCCCCTGTTTAAAGCTGAACCGAGAATAAATTCGAAAATGATCGGAGAATCACTAACTAAAATTGAGTTTTCCTCCAAGCTTAGATTAGACTGTTATGAAGATAGAAAAGGGATAAATTTTATTTTGAATTAGTAATTACTTATCAGCTATTTAGCATTTTATAATCTTTTTCAGATTTGTTTTTACCTTATGCTTTTCTGTCCTATGTTGTTCATGTGGAATGCTTCTTCCTCCAACCTTCCGGCTCCCACCAACCTGTTTCAGGGAGGTTAACCATTGCTAGTTGCCTAAACAATTGTCAAAGTTAATTTGGTAATTTTTGTTACTTGGGCTTTCTAAGATGTCAATTGGCTCCAAGTCAATTACATTACGTCAATCATCTGCAATTATTTCCTCGATTGTGCTGCCAGTTTCAAAGTCTTGTTTTTTTATTTCATTTTGGAAGTCCTTCAATTCTCGCTCAGAGTTAGACACTTTGGCAGATGTAGCTTCTTCATTGGGTTTTGGCACAATTTTGCCATCTAATATGTAATAGATGTCGTCATTAATCGGATAAGAATTAGTGTCTGACGACTCCTCCTTCTTCTTAACTATTCGATTCATATGCTGTTCTTCTGATCCAAAGTGCTCACCAGGAAATTTCTTTTTTGATTGGCCTACTCCTGAATCAAGATCTGCTGCCGGGGTGCAAAACTTTGGTTTCACATTCACATTATCTGTCAAATCAGCATTAGCTTTATAACTCTTCGGCTGCTTTTCTGTTCCATATTGTTCATATGGAACGTTTCCTGCCTCCAACCGGTGGGCTCTTTCACGGGCTAACAGGGCGTGCACCATGCGTCCTAAAATCATACGATGTACATGATTCGTGTCGACTTTGGAAGGTTCCTCATTTTCATAGTCTCGTTTTCTTATTTCATTTGGAAAGTCCTTCAATTTTCGCTCAGAGTTAGACACTCTGGCTGATGTAGCTTCTTCATTGGGTTTTGGCACAATTTTGCCATCTAATATGTAATAGATGTCGTCATTAATTGGATAAGAATTAGTGTCTGACGACTCCTCCTTCTTCTTAACTATTCGATTCATATGCTGTTCTTCTGATCCAAAGTGCTCACCAGGAAATTTCTTTTTTGATTGGCCTACTCCTGAATCAAGATCTGCTGCCGGGGTGCAAAACTTTGGTTTCACATTCACATTATCTGTTAAATCAGCATTAGCTTTATCACTCTTTGTTTGCTTTTTTGTTCCATGTTGTTCATATAGAACATTTCCTGCCTCCAACCTGTGGACTCTTTCACGGGCTAACAGGGCGTGCAACATACGTTCTAAAATCATACGATGTACATGATTCGTGTCGACTTTGGAAGGTTCCTCATTTTCATAGTCTCGTTTTCTTATTTCATTTGGAAAGTCCTTCAATTTTCGCTCAGAGTTAGACACTCTGGCTGATGTAGCTTCTTCATTGGGTTTTGGCACAATTTTGCCATCTAATATGTAATAGATGTCGTCATTAATTGGATAAGAAATAGTGTCTGACGACTCCTCCTTCTTCTTAACTATTCGATTCATATGCTGTTCTTCTGATCCAAAGTGCTCACCAGGAAATTTCTTTTTTGATTGGCCTACTCCTGAATCAAGATCTGCTGCCGGGGTGCAAAACTTTGGTTTCACATTCACATTATCTGTTAAATCAGCATTAGCTTTATCACTCTTTGTTTGCTTTTTTGTTCCATGTTGTTCATATAGAACATTTCCTGCCTCCAACCTGTGGGCTCTTTCACGGGCTAACAGGGCGTGCAACATACGTTCTAAAATCATACGATGTACATAATTCGTGTCGACTTTGGAAGGTTCCTCATTTTCATAGTCTCGTTTTCTTATTTCATTTGGAAAGTCCTTCAATTTTCGCTCAGAGTTAGACACTCTGGCTGATGTAGCTTCTTCATTGGGTTTTGGCACAATTTTGCCATCTAATATGTAATAGATGTCGTCATTAATTGGATAAGAATTAGTGTCTGACGACTCCTCCTTCTTCTTAACTATTCGATTCATATGCTGTTCTTCTGATCCAAAGTGCTCACCAGGAAATTTCTTTTTTGATTGGCCTACTCCTGAATCAAGATCTGCTGCCGGGGTGCAAAACTTTGGTTTCACATTCACATTATCTGTTAAATCAGCATTAGCTTTATCACTCTTTGTTTGCTTTTTTGTTCCATGTTGTTCATATAGAACATTTCCTGCCTCCAACCTGTGGACTCTTTCACGGGCTAACAGGGCGTGCAACATACGTTCTAAAATCATACGATGTACATGATTCGTGTCGACTTTGGAAGGCTCCTCATTTTCTGAATGTATTTTTTTCTTATCATACTTATTTGATTCATGCTGCTTATTGGGAATATTTTTTGTTTCGAATTTACGAGCTTTAGCCGCTCCATCACCTAGCTCGAAATTTAACTGATCAGCTGTACGATCATTAAAAAATTCCCCACTACAATCAAGCAGCTTTTGAATTTGTGCTTTCCTTAATTCATAATTTTCATTAGGAATCCTTCTTTCTGGTTTTCTTTTTTCTTCTTTTTTTGGTACACGATCCGCCAACAAGGCCAAAATATTTTGATAGTCTGTTTCATCAGCTTTCAATTTAGAAGGTTTCTCACTTTCTTCGGCAAGACTTTCAATATATTTTTCTTTACATTGTTCATTTGGCGTATTTCCTTCTGATTCTTGTGGATTTGAAACACGATCTGCTAACGCGGCGAAAACCTTATTTTTTACTCTTAGTGATTCTATTTGATTGGCATCAAAAGATCTCTCTCTTTCCACAAACTTTTCTTCCAACATATATTGTTTGTTGTGAATACTGTTTTCCCAGTGAACAAGTTTCGATAACAAATCTGATAGAGGTTTTGAGACACAACCTGCCAACGCAGTGCAAATCTCCTTCTTTGCGTTCACTTGGTCTGTTGGACTGGAATAAATTTCTGCCAATTTTTCGTCAATATGCTGCTTCAATGACCCAAATTTTTCGTTGGGAATAGTTCTTTCTTCGTGTCTACTTGTTTCAGTCCCTTGATCTTTTATTTTTGCACGAATTTTGTTTATCAAATTAAAGAAGTCTAATTGTTCATTGGGAATAGTTCTTTTTTCGTGTCTACTTGTTTCAGTCCCTTGATCTTTTATTTTTGCACGAATTTTGTTTATCAAATTAAAGAAGTCTAATTGTTCATTGGGAATAGTTCTTTCTTTGTGTCTACTTGTTTCAGTCCCTTGATCTTGTATTTTTGCACGAATTTTGTTTATCAAATTAAAGAAGTCTAATTGATAAATATTTGAATCCCACTTACTTCCTTCGCACATTTGTCTTTTGGGCTCCTTTGTTGATGTACAATGTCCATTGTGAAAAATTTGCTCCTTAAGCTTATTTTCTTTTACTGTTTGCTCTGTTATCTCTTGCTTCCAACTGAAACAATCTACCACGTTCATTGAATTTTTCGCCTTTAAGTCGTTTGAACTTAGCAATAATATTGCTTTCGTTCGTTTAGGTGGACTGTATTCAGTTAATTGTATTTTCCTCTCATTTTTATAACAATCTACTATACCAGGGGGCTTCGTTATAACTGTAGGTTTTTTGTTACTACGGATTTGGTCATGATCATGCTTAATTTTTGCAGCATGTGTATCGACTATTTCTTTCAAAATTACTCGTATCTCTTCAAGTATACCAGCTTTCGTATATGACTCCATTTCTAGCAATCTTAGAATTTCTGTAAAGTCGCTTGCCACATCCCAGAGCAACTGATCATCTTTGTTTAATATAAAACTGACTGTGAAAGTATCAGATGGGTCTTCGAAATATCTAATTACCCTCTCGTTACTCCAAGCTTCTGTGCCAGTACAATAAATACATGATACAATCAGTAACGCTGCAGTATAGTAATTCCAATTCATTATTTTCTATTGTCAGATTTTTATTTGTCTAATGGTAATCACTACAGCAAAATTGAACTGGGCATTTAAAAAACTTTGCTACAAAAAATTTTATATTATGCGTAAGCTGTAGAAAATATTGTAAATTGTTATTTAAAACTGCTGTAATATTTTCTTCTTTTTCAAAAAAGGTTTTAAACCACAAACACTTGTACTATATGCCAGTTCAAAAGGATGACGGATAAAAACTCGCCTGAGTCATTTTTGTTCCATTGAGTATCGAATTGAGGTTGGACCATTTTAGCAGGGACTCGTAACAAGCCTGCTGTCCAACTTTGCTGAGATACAGATCAATACCTTGACCCCATATTTCAAAACAGAGCATCATTCTTTTTGTCCTACCACAAGGTGATATGCCTATTTGGTACTCCTATATATTCGGTTTTCGTGAGGAAAAGGGCAAAGTCCCTAAGTGTAAAAAATAGTAGCCTACATTATTCGAAATACAGGAAGAAGCAAACACAATTGAAGCATCGATAATTTGTAAAAAGGAATGTGTCTCAATGTCTTACAAACTGCCAGAATTGAGACTTTCTAAACTCTTCAATTTTCGCTAGCTTTTTTTACGCAGAGAAGGACAAATAAGTCTAACCCATACAAAATAATGATATTCCTTGTTAATTAAGGTGGAATGTAAGCTTCCAGTTAAAATTTCAATTTAGTTCACTTTTGTTTTATTAGAATCAAATCCTCTTTTTTCATTTTTTTTGTAATTGATTGTGCTAAGTCGCATTTCATTTATAGCCATTATGGCTTGTTTAGGTCCCTTCAAAATGACATCATAGACTTTGAACAGCTTCAAAGGCAGTAGCATTCCTTGTTTTCAGCAATTTATTTCAATGGCCGGGGCACTAGAGCTATTTTGTAGACTTTAAATTAAGAAATTCTTGGATTTGCTGTATGGAGAGCTAGACTGGTTTCGATTGGACGGAACTTTTTTTCAGCAACTTTATTATGGAGACATAAAAAGAATGTTCAGTCTCATTAAGCCAGTACTAGCAAAGAAGTGTCACAATTTCTCGGTCAAAAGTGTCGGTCACAAATATTGAGCCAATTGTTTTTAACAATACGCAAAAAACCCTTGGATGTTTTCTTAGCTGGAATCTACTAAAGAGAAACTACATTTTTAAATTTTTTCGTCCTAAGGGTATGTTCTTAGCTAGGGCGGGTTCTAAAAGTCAATTATTGTTAGTTAATTAATGTTTATTATTAACAACCATTAACTCAGCCTCATTAAGCCAGCACTAGCAAAGAAGTGTCACAATTTCTCGGTCAAAAGTGTTGCGAATATCCTGTTCAGCAAAAGCACAAATATTGAGCCAATTGTTTTTAACAATACACAAAAAACCCTTGGGTGTTTTCTCAGCTGGAATCTACTAAAGAGAAACTACATTTTTAAATTTTTTCGTCCTAAGGGTATGTTCTTAGCTAGGGCGGGTTCTAAAAGTCAATTATTGTTAGTTAATTAATGTTTATTATTAACAACCATTAACTCAGCCTCATTAAGCCAGCACTAGCAAAGAAGTGTCACAATTTCTCGGTCAAAAGTGTTGCGAATATCCTGTTCAGCAAAAGCACAAATATTGAGCCAATTGTTTTTAACAATACACAAAAAACCCTTGGGTGTTTTCTCAGCTGGAATCTACTAAAGAGAAACTACATTTTTAAATTTTTTCGTCCTAAGGGTATGTTCTTAGCTAGGGCGGGTTCTAAAAGTCAGTTATTGTTAGTTAATTAATGTTTATTATTAACAACCATTAACTATCTGTTATTAATTTCAGCCTAAAATGACAGGTAAAACAAATTTCCAACACTAAATTTGTTTATTATTTTCTATTATTCATTGGCTAGGAATAAAAATTTATTATTATTAAAAACATACCCTTAGATTTTTTTTCAGTTTTTTCATTTCATATCTTGCACCATCTTCACAAATCGCTGGAAAAAAAATAAAATAATTTTACGATTGTTTAGTCAGCCAATTCATTCTACTGATGGCACCCGAAAAAGAAAGATTTTGTGTCAGATCTGGAATGAGTGTGAGAGAGACTAAACTGGGTTTTGTGTACCTTAACTAATAGCCTACAAAATAGCCTTAAAATTTTTTGTCCAACTCCTTAGCTTCATCAGTTTAGAGATAGCCAATCAGTTTCCTATATGGTAGCTTTACATGATAAACAACAAATGAATCCGATACTTAATAGAGCGATTGAGAAAAATCTAAATATTTGGATTTTTTCCTTTATTCCACAGTAGTCTTAGCGAGAAATCAATGCTAGAGTTGCTCCATACACAAATTAAGGGAAATTAAAAACTACTGAATATTTTCCATACACGAATTAAGGGAAACATTATAACTACTCAATCGTTTGGATCGATTGAGACCTGTCAGTGCCTGTTTGGTCAATAAAGATCATAGTTGTAGTAGTAGATGTAATGCTAGCTCTTATATAAGTTAATTTTATTGATAAAGATTTTATTTCAAATTAAATTTTTGAAAGTTATAAAAGAGATTGAAATTCCTATATAATATCAGCGGATTGAAAAGTCCATAATTGGAATCACCATTGTCAAATATTCCTTCACCAATTATTTGATCACCAACCATTCAAATATAGAATCACCATTGTCAAAAGTTTTGAACCCTTTATCTAGAAAAACAAGAGAAATGTTTCTTTTTTTTGCATGGGCAGTAGTGATGTGTCTCTTTTTTTTGTCAAGCTTAACAGGTTACTCCTAGGTCATAGAGTGGCTTTGTATGCCTAATTTTAGAAGCTACTTTGATTTTTAAGTGATATTATACAATTTTGTTGGTAACATTAAAATCATTGCAATTTCTGACGAAACTAAGCTTTTGGTTTAATTTCTGTTTTATCATAGGATGTTTTGTATAAAGTCATAATAGCATGCTAAATTGCATATGACCAAGGCCGTACCAAGAGGAGGGGCTAGGGGGGTTTGAACCCCCTTCCCCCGAAATGTTTGTCTGACTCGTAAAAACGTAACAAAAATGGATATAAACAAATTCTGTGTGCGTTATTGAGTTGTTTTTTTGTGTAAACTTCCCCGAACATTTTTTTTTTAAGTAAAACCCCCTCCAAAAAAAAATCGTGGGTACGGCCTTGCGTATGATAAAGTAGTTTCTAAATTAAATAATTCTTTTCGATTTGAGAATATTTTCCCAGGTTCCCCTTGTGTGCAAAAAACTCAACTCCCTTTCAAAAAATTCTGGTCCAACAGTTTGTTCTTTTGATCTGTTCAAAATAACTTTTTAATTTAAGAATAAGTATGTGATTTGCATTTTAGCAGAATGTCATGTCTTTTTATTGTTGTGTATTTGAGTGGTAGATTATATGAAAATAAGTGAAATGTAAGGGAAATTGAGAAAGTATTAATATATTAATTAAAGAGGTATGAAGCGGAGGCCATATATAAAATTGCTGAAAATCGGAAAGATTCAGCCAGACGGCTTAATAGTAAAATATTAAACAGTCAATTGTGTAGCTAATCTGGACTTGCCCCAGTTAAAAATAGGAACGAGGTCACAGTTTGTCACAAGAAAAGAGCTAAAGAGAGATTGGCAAAACATTTTGAAAATGTGCTAAACCCTGATAAAGTTACAGACGTTTTGTGACACTTTGGAAGTGTCACAAAAGAAATATGATAAGAGTGTGGTAATTAGATTTCTTTGGTATTTAGATTTCTGTGGTAATTAGGTTGTAGATTTCTTCTTTAATATTTCCTAAGTGTAAGTTGAATTTCTAATGGAGGTGGCAAAATCCTCCCCGTCTCTAATTGCCGTCTTCTAATAACATATACATGACTTCTGGGGAAGTAAAACTTTCCTATACTTAGATTATGCTGATGATTTCAGTGTCCTAGTGAAATTTTTTGCGAAATGAATGAATCCGTCGATATTTTGTTCAAGGGTGCAATAATAGGTTCGGAACTTACTGTTAAAGATTAAGTCGCTAAGACTGGGATTAAGGTATAGTGAAGAGGTGATGCTGGGTAACGAGAAGATCGATTAAGTGGACAGCTTCACTTACCTGGGTAGCATTGTTAGTAAGTACAATAGTGCAGTGAAGAATTTAAAAGTAGAACAGCCAAGGCTCAGCGTGTCAATTTAAAACTAGAACAGCCAAGGCTCAGCATGTTTTTTTTTCACGGTTTGAAATGGTTTGGAAGAAAAGGAAGATAAGTCTGCAAACCAAGACTAGCATTTTGGAAGTTCCATTGATGACAGTGGTTAAGTATGGGTTTGAAGCGTTTGCCCTCCAAAAGATGGAGGAGGATTTATTAGATGTTTTCTAGAGGAAGTGTCTACGGATTCTTTTGGGTACCCGTCTGACTGATCGTATTTCAAACTGTAAGCTGCACGATAAATATGGTTCAATCCCACTTTCTAGGGTTGTAATGAGAGAAAGGTTGAGATGGCTAGGACACGTTCTGCGGATGAAGCATGACCGATTACCAAAGATATTCCTTTTCGGTCAACCGTCTAGGGCCAAATTAAAAGCAGGGTGTCCCCAAATGGGATAGGAGGAGATCGTTCGGAGGGATTTAATGGAAAATGGTACTTCCTGGAAGTGTGTAAAGAGGGATGGTTTGAATAGATTGGGATGATTTGAACAGTTTTGGCGTCATCCAACTTAGCGCTGCAGTGAGTTGTTACTAGTAATAACTTGTTGTTACTAATATAAATTACTGTTGCTACTGTAATAAGTGGGTGTTGAAACAAGTCATACAAGTAAAGTTTAAACAAGTTTTAAATTTAACCAGATTTTCTTAAAATTAATTCTTTGACTAAAGTGTTTTTGCCCCGAGAGTGTCGCTTTAGTTAAAATTGAATTCACAGTACAACTGCAGTAAAACGAATGAAACAAACTGTAATTAAAGACAAATTAATAAGATGAATGAATCACTAAAATGACACAAAAAAACGAATGAAACATAAATAAAACAAAACTGAATCACCCACGAAATAAGTCTTGAGCCATGCAACCATATGGAGAGCTTCATTATGTTGCCATGATTATTGAATGTCATTATCCATCATCCTTTTTTTTAATTCAAATTTGAAAATATGTTTATTTTTTAATTAAAACTGTATACCCAAGAAAACTTTGAGCTTCGGCGAATTCGGAAATAAATTTTTGGAGCTTGGTGTTAAATACAGTAGTTGGTGTCAAAATTAAAGAATAATTGCCCATCTTATTATCTACTGCTAGTGTATGGCAATTAGCAAAAAAATAGAATTAATTTACCCACACTGACATAAATAGCACCTTTAGAGCCATTCTGCCTACTCAAATCACCCATTCAATTCAATCTTCTATTTACAAATACATGTATGTGCTTTTTCAGGGCACTCACAAATGGTTAAATCTATAGACAAATTTGCATTTCTATTAAAAACTGCGCTTTCATTTCATCTGAAAGAGACGCAGCACCAAAAATATAAAAAGAACTGGCAGAGAAAAAGTAGAAAAACATATTCATCTATTCAAAAAAAAAAAAACACCATAAGAGTTTAATTTTGTATTTGAGACTAGTGGTCTAATTTATGAAAATTGTGGTTCTGGGGGTATTTTGCCGAGAATAATGGTCCAAAATAGCGAGAATGTTGTGTTCTATTGTTACAGTGAGATTGGTGGACAACGGTCGCTATCCAGTGTAGATACAACACCACACATATACCAATCAAATAACACCGCACATGCACCTGTCAAATAAGACCGTACATGCACCAGTCAAATATAGAAATTCCATGTTATGTATGCGGAGCCAATGAGTACCCGGTCCTCACTATGACACATAATCTTTTAATGGAGAAAATGTAGTCAAAAATGCAATCAGTCACATCACAATCCTTTTTGCTTGGAAAAAGGGGCTTTCTCATTTTCTCATTAGTGGTTGATTAATGAGACTATCTGACTTGGCCTTTTCTCCAATTAGTCATGGCAAGAGTAGAAGTGACCCTATTGATCGTGTCACGCACCCCTGCTGCCACCTACAACTTTTTTTAACATCATATAGTGACACGAGAACCACGTAGTTTATGGTTTTTTTCAGTGAGAATTTGAAAAACAGGAATTTTGTCACAGTTTTGTCTGTTTTCATGGATGGTTATGTGTGTTGTTCGATTTATTTGATGTCTTTCATGGTTGTTTAATGGTTTTTTGTCAGTGAGAATTTGAAAAACAGGAACTTTGTCACATTTATGGATGTCAACAGTAATTCATGTCTGTTTTATGGTTTTCTCAGTGAGAATGAAAAACAGGAATTTTGTCACTTGGATTTACATAATCGCTAGGGGAAATTATTGATTCACGAGGGGGGAATTAAGAAACAAACATGGCTTCTTTGATCTTTAGGTGAACCTAGCCTGTAAACTCGATTTACATAATCGCTAGGGGAAATTATTGATTCACGAGTGGGGGAATTAAGAAACATTATGGTTTCTTTAATCTTTAGGCCTGAGGGATTTATTTATTATTGTTGTTTTGGACAAGTGCATGCTAGGGATGAATGTCAAGGTGTCCTGGAATAGGAAACAGTTAGATCACATGCATCCTTCTCAGCCAATCAGCGAGTCGGATACATCCTCCTTCTCAGCCAATCAGAGACGTGCTTACATATGATTTCCCCGTTACATAACAATTCGCCCTTGAGATTTTGTATATAACGGGCATGCAATATGATTAAATTATCAGAAAGTTCCAGAACACAATGGATAGAACACATGAAATTATTGATGAACTTGAAGCCTTGGCAGCCACAATTAGCAATGTAAGTTCTGTTTTCATTTTTTATTTTCAAAATAAAATTGTTTTCCGTGGTCACCCTCTACTATATTCAGGTAAAAACCCCCCACCCCCCTCCCCTATACAAACGACACTATATGATGTTTATACTCAATAAAAAGTGTAAAATACGCTCTTTTTTCGTTACGTAAACCCCATCCTTCCTTCCCCCTCTGTTTACGACCATAATTCTGTTTTTGATAAATTCCGTATCTTATCTAAAAGCAACTGTCAACTTTCTATCAATCCCTTAATAGACTGTTCGCTATGGCTTGACTTACAGATTTCTCGCAACGATTTAAATATCTGATAATTACTGACACCCCTTTAAAGTACATCCGGCTTTGGTAAATATACAAGAATTTGGATAGCGGCTTAACCAAAGGGTTTCTCTGAGAAATTTAGTTTCGCGTGAAAAGAGACATTATTGTTAATTAACCTTGTGTGGTTACAGGCTTTGCGTACTTCTATGTGGTATGGAAGCATGGAAATGAGTTATTTCCAAAATTAATGCCTAACAATATTTTTAGGACATTGGTGAACGGGGGGGGGTTTGACAAGACCTCAAGTCTAACACCTCCATGGGAAGCTGAAAACAAACTGTATCGGCGCGAGCCAAGTAAGGGGGAAGTGTTTAAGAAAAAAGAGACAGTGCTGTATTATGCGTAAATTGAAGAGCATTTTTACCATATCTTTTGGTGGCGGGAGGGGGATATTTTCCCATGTCCTTTCTCAGGGATATTTTCCGTGGGGGTTATTTTCCGTGGGCTGTTTTTTTCTGGGGGTATGATAAATATACAAACTAGGCCGGCTTTTGAACGGCTCAGTGAGTCGTAATTTTCAGATTCAAAAGGACGCGATATCTTTCGGTGGGGGGAGGGGATATTTTTCCCTGTCCTTTCTCAGGGATTTTGTCCGTGGGGGTTATTTTCCGTGGTCTGTTTTTCTGGGGGTGTGATAAATATACAAACTAGGCCGGCTTTTGAACGGCTCAGTGAGCCGTAATTCTTCTTTCTCAGATTCAAAAAAGGATGCGATTAGTATATTTCACGAAATTTTTTACGTTGTGCTTTCTTAGTGATAAATGCCTTTTCTAGACAAAATTACATGGATGATGATACTAACTTTCTTTCTGTAAAAAAGGGGGCAAATTATTTAGATACTAACTTTTTTCTCTTCTTTTTAAGGCAAATTATGAAGAATGCATGCCCCCTCTATCCAAGAAAGCGAGGGTTAATAATGCGGACCCTGCGAAGGCTACTGTCCGGCAATATGGTAGCTGGCCGAAGCCTCCAAAATAAGTGCAATCATCTGTACAAGAATGTAACGCCGCCGGCCCGTCCACCTTCCATCATACAGTGCCTGGGCCTTCAAGAGCTGCCCCACCTATGCAAGGTCAGGAAGTGGCCCTCCAGCATGCACTACCTGGTCCTTCGGGTGCCCAAGTGCAGCCGGGATATAAAAATGTGAGTATTTTTTCCTACCTTTCTATTTATTCATTTTTCAGTCCTTTTCAATCCCAATATAAACATATCTCTGTGAGATATTAACCCCTCACCCCAACCATTGTTTTAAATTTATCTCCCTCGGAGATATCTAAATGTAATTTTTTACAATGAAACCACTCTTTTCTCTGCACCCCCCCTCCCTCGGAGATATCTAAATGTAATTTTTTGCAAAGAAACCGCTCTTTTCTAATCTTTGCTATCGCTTCGATATCTCATAAGCGAATATTTTTAGGTAATTTCTATTAATAATCACCGCCTTTGAAACTCAAAATGCTATTTTTTCTAATCTTTGATATTTTCTCTGTTGCTATTTCTTCGCCGTTATCACATAAGCGAATATTTTTCATGGGTAATTTCAATTAATGCTCACCATTTGAAACTCAAAATCTCCTATTTGTCACAATTTATTATCACAAAGTTTCAAGAGAAGGAACTGAGTGAGATTATTCACATTTATCTATTTGTCACATATGGATCCCGTAATTTGCGCAAGGATATTTTAAAATAACTTTCAATCTTACAAGCCTTGCCAATATTTTAGTGATGTGGAAACATTGTTGACGATATACTGAGTTAACGGTTTACAGCATTTAAATGTACTGTTTTCCAAGAGAATGCAATTGTAAACATAGCATACACGCTATTAAAAATAATCTAGGTTCATGTGGGGCCATTGACAACCTCTACGGGGAGTAGGGAAAACGACTTATGCCGCCTGAAACTACGATGTGTTGGGGCAGTAGATACCCGGCGGGGGGCCGTGGAGCCCGGACGGCGCCGAGGGGTCCGGGGCGGGCTGGGGGGGCAAGGTTTGGGACGCGCCGGGGGGGATGCGCCACGGGTCAGGGAAGTGCCACAGGGATGCGCTGTGACACCGAAAAGTACCACGGGTGGTCCGGGAAGCGCTGTGGGGCAAGGTTAGGGGGGGGCGCTGGGGGGAGCGCCGAAAAAAAAAAAATATTTACACTTTGAAAATAAACGACCAAATTGTCGCCTTCCATGACATATCTTAGATTATCTTCAGTTGAATTAACCAAATGTTATTAAGCAATAATAATCCAAATTTTAAAAGCAGTAGGGATGATTTGAACACTTTGAAAATAAGCTATTATTTTCATCTATAGATTGGGCGAACATTGGTCCCATATTCGCCGTCCAGTGAAGAAGGGGAAGAAGAGGAGGCACACGTGGAGTCCCCCAACAATTCACTATGGGATGATTTACATCAAATTCCAGATAATATTGACGACTTTATAGATGATTTTTTAAATGTTGATTATAGCGCAGTTGAGCTGGTAGACTTGAGTCCAAACAAATTGAAATTTTTAGATTATTTTACCCGGTAATTAACAGGGAACCCTCCAACCTCCTATACCCAAACGACTCCACTTCGAACACCTGAAGTGGATCATTCGCCTGATTTTGTTCACCACCTGGGGGGAGGGGTTAATCTAGAAGAGGGGGGAGGGGGATACAACTCTCCCAGACTTTCAGCTGTCCAACAGAATATTAAAGAATATAGCTGTTTTCACTGCAGTGTGTGGTGATCCTTTTAATTCACTATGGGCGGTGAATTTTGTTTATGGTCCCGTAGAGATAGTGCATGTATATGTTGAAAAAATCAGTACAGTTTAGGAGTATCAAATTCAATTGTGGGGAGGTAGGGATTCAATTAAGGTCTTCATTGTTCTAAAGGTTTTTTATTTGAACGAGGGGAAAAGTGAGGTTTACTATCATTTTATACATTCCAAGATGCGTTTGGTTTATTCAAATTCAGAAATTTTGAGGGTGTTTTCTTGGATTGGGTATATAAAATTATAGCGCATCTCGAGAACTATAATGAAAATGGAAGTGGGTCAGTAGTTTTATTTATTGAAAATTTAAGTGTTAATATTTGTAAAATTAAGAAAGATTTTATTTTAAGAGGGGGGACTGGTGGGGCTGAAAGGGATACAGTTTTAAATTATAATCCAGATCTAGAGGGTTGTAAAGGTGTCCAGAAGATCTGTTTTGAAACAGATCAAAAGTGTTTCAGATATGCTTTCCTCATATCAGCATTCGAGCCTCTAGCTCGGAACGCTACTAAGAAGAATTTAGATCACTGGGCTGTACATGGGAAGGAGGGGTCCAGTTTTCCCGTTGTAGATTTTTCATGCTTAGAAGGAAAATGCCCAGTAACGCTAAGATCCATTGACCTGTTTGAAAGGGCTAATGCCCATTTAAATATTGGCGTTACTGTGGTCCAGTACGAAACAGAATTTGAAGATGGGGTTTGCTTAGAAAAGAAGGGGGTGTTTTTCCCCGTCAGGGGCCTGTCAGTTGATTTGGTTAAACATTGGGTTTGGTTATTATACACACCACCTAGTCAACCGAACACAATCTGTCATTTTAACCCTATCGCTGACATGAGTAGAGTTCTGGGGGGTGGGAGGAAACAGAGTGCCCGTTTCTACTGTCCAACATGCCTCTCTAGATTTTGGACTGAACTAAACTTACAAAATCATATGAAGCATTGTAGCCGCCACGGCTACCAGACAGTGGAAACGGTTTCAGGGGATAGGGCCATTCTACGTTTTAAAAATTTCCAAAATACCCTTCTCCAGTGCAACAAAATATCTTTGGATTGTGAAGCTAAGCTGGTGGAGGTGAATGACCCCCAATTTCAAGACCGAGTCAAAGAACACCTTGCCATTTCAGTGTCCTACGCCCACGCGCAAAGAGACAGTTCTAACACCAGGCAGTTGTTAGAAATAGTTGAAACATTGAATGAGAGACCCGAGTGCATGGTCAAGGCACTGACTACCCTGCGGAAAATGATTTAGGGGTCGGGTTATCTTTTTAGAAAGACCAATTATTAAAGGGTGTTTTCTGAAGAGAATCGTCACGCGATTAAAAATAAAAAAATCGGTGGGGGTGGTCCGGGGGAAAATACAATGATGGGGGCTAAAGGGAAAAGTGGGGGGCGGGGGAAAGTGAGAGATCATGACCATTTGTGGCAGGAAATATCCTCGGGGGTAGTAATTTTAGAGGAGTTGCGCATCAATCGTGTAATTTAAATGTGAGCCAGCAGTTTTTTATCCCTGTTTTTATTCATAATTCCAATTATGATTTAAAATTTATTTTACTGTCACTGGCACGGATGCATAGGGAGGGAGAGGGAGTAGATTGTCCATGGGTAAATAGTTCATTTACCTACAAAATTATTCCCAAATCGGCCGAGACGTTTTTGCTTCTCAAGCTGAAATGGCAAGCAGTGGATAATGGGCATACGTGTTGAAATAAAATCAGGTTTTTAGATTCCTTTAGTTTTTTTCCCAAGACATTGAGTCAATTGATTCAAGTGCAGAAAAGCGACAATTTCGATAGCTTTCCCTTGCTTAAACAGCACTTTCCAGACAGTGAAATGTATGACTTGTTGACCTGCAAAGGTATATATGCATACGATTATTACTGTTCTGGCGCACGCTTAAGTGAGGAGAAACTACCTCCAATTAAAGCTTTTTACAATTCACTGACCAACAGTGAATGCACAGCCGAGGAGTATGAGTTTGCCAAGAAGGTGTGGTCCAAGGGGGATTGTAAAAATGGGTGGGAGTATTATAGACTTTACTTGGCAAGTGACGTTCTAACTCTGTTGGATATACTCTGTAAGAACACAAACCAGATCTATTCAGAGTTCGGGTTAGATATAGGCTACTATTTTTCTACACCCCATTTAGTAATGTATTTAATTTAAAAAATTAGCAGGGAGGAAATAGGCCTAAGCACCGACGTAGATCAGCACATTTTTGTAGAGCGTTCAATGTGGGGTGGGTATGTTTTTTAGGGGGACCGCGTCTTATCAACCGATCCGAGCGGACAATGCACCAGTGCAAAGTCAAATGCAGTGTTTTCGGACATGAACTCGTTGCACCCCTCGGCAATGTCACACTACTCTTTGCCGTGTGGGAACTATCAATGGCTTGAGAATCCTTGTGAGTTCCCCGACATTACCACCGTCAAGGACAATGGGTCACAAGGATGGTTCTTTGAAGTTGATGGTCACATTCCGCTGGCACTTCACGACTCAGTCAAAGATTTTGTCTTTCCCTGTATCAATAGGCCGATGAGCTGGGGCTCGCTGAGCCCATACAATCGTTCATCGGTTGTGGATATGAGGATGCACTGGACTCCCTCTAAACAGAAACTGATTGATGATTTGGACCCTAAGGAGACTATTGTTGTTCACCATGTGCTTTTGCACTGGATGGTGATCAACGATTTCAAGATCACCAAAATACACAGGGTCCTGCAGTTCAATCAGCGACCCTACTTGAAAACGTTTATCGACACCTTTGTCGATAAACGCTCTAGGGCAAATTCGAAGTTTGAGACGGAATTGTACAAACTCATCCTAATTTCAACATTTGTCAATATAGGTGAAATTTTTCGTTCTAGATCTCACTGTGATGTTGTGACTGATCTTCTAGAGTCGGCCCGACCTATTGCCAATACCTGTTTTATATCGTTCACGTGCATAGAGGCCGGCATGGTTCTTCTACACAGGCGAAAGCGAGATGTAGTACTGAACAAGAATATTGCAGGTGGCAGTTCAGTACTAGAAATTTCCAAAAAGCTCATGTTGTCGTTCTTTTACAATGTGTGCAAGGTGCAATGGCCACGGGAGGGGAGGTTCAAGTTTACTATGGTGATACAGATTATCTGCTGTTAAAGGTAAATGGGGCTGAAGATTTATTGGGTGATTTGCAAAAGGGGGTGCACATTAGCTCGCGGATTGATTTCACCAACTGGAATCCAACTCTCTACCCCAAGTTGGTGAAACGTCAAGCTCCCAACCAACTATTAATGTTAAAATCAGAGACGGGGAGTGATTTGATATCCCGGGGGGTGGTCCCAGGCCCAATAGTCTATTGCGTAGAAACTCATAGTGGGGAAGAGAAGAAGGCGTGTACTGGCGTGCCTAAACCCTGTTTAGCGACCGCTTTTAATATGAGTATCTACAGAGACTGTGTCGACCGTAGTCAAGTGCCGAGAGAACAGGTAATTGCAGTTTACTCTCTACTGACTAGAAATTGGACTCTAAGATTGGAAAAAAATGCATGTCATGCATATCTTACAAGGTATATGTGCTCGAGAATGGTATAAGTGTCCTACCCCACGGACACTCTCGTATTTTAGATCGAGTTTAATGCATAGACTATCGCAATCAACTTGGTCTGGATAAATTAACCTAATCTGACTAACCACCACTCAACCTGTTCATAAATTAACTAATCCCAATCTCACTACCTTAACCCCCACCACTACCCCAGAGCAGTGACGACAACTATTGTAGGTTTTCACCCCCGCGGCTCCTGGGGAGGGGGGGTCCCTGCCCGCGGCCGGCCAGGGGGGGGGCCCCGCCCGCGGCCGGCCGGCCTTCGGCCCCGCGGCCCTGGGGGGGGGGACCCACCCATTAACATTCATAATCATGTTCAAATGTGCTATTGTTCCCTGAGTGTGTGTATTTTATGTTGTATAGAAAGTTTTAGGTACAGAAAAGTGTGTAAGTTTGCAAAAAGCGATGTATAGAAAAGTGATGATGTTGCTGGACAAAAAAGTGTTTTTTATTGTACAGAAAAGTATTGTACAGAAAAGTGTTTTTAAAGACAATAAGTGCTTATTTATACAGTTTTATCATTGCCCTGTGTTCATGTTGAACAAATAGAGTTTTCATTTTGACCACCATGAAATTTTGTCAATTGTTCTTGTTGAACAAGTGTTATTTTTATCGTTGTGCAGTTCATGTTGACTGCAAATATTTGTTTTCATGCAGTGTCGAAATAAATGCTGCCATGAAATATTGTTTTTGTTGTTCTTGTACTAGATATATCCATGAGGGATATTACTTCTAATTATTAATTGAGCACATATGATTTACAGTTAGTTGCAGTCCGACTGTTGTCCCCAACAGCAGCAGCAGCATGTATCAATTTAAAAAACCCTTCAGATAATTTCTGTGTAGTCCGTCAATATCGGGGAAAACAACGCTTTTAGTTAGAATAATTCAAAATTGTGATAAAATGTTTTTGGAGAAGACGAAAAAAATCTACTAGTGCTATAGTATTTGGCAGGAGTCCTATGATAAAATAAAAGCTATTTCCACAACCATACCAATACACTTCATACGAGGACTTGATGTTTTCAATAGTATTGAATCGAACTCGTGGTTGATTATTGATGATTTGGCTGAATCCATTGAACAGTTCTCACAGGAAATGCTACAACTGTTCACTATTCGCTCCCATCATGAACACAGTTCCGTTACCCTCGTTCTACACAATCTGTTTCATCAGAGCAAATGTATGCGAACCCTTGCTTTGAATTGCACCGTCTATATTATCTATCGAGTCGTGCGTGATTATATATCGCGCATAACTCTCAAAAATCAGATATAACCACGCGCCCCGAAAATTCTGTTGTCCGCATACACACAGGCGACTAGCAAGCCCTACGGGTACATTTTGCTGGATCTTAATCAGAGCACGCCCGAGGATCTACGTGTAGTCACAGACATTTTCAACACTGAAATTACAGTATATCTACCGGTGAACAGTAGAAAAGACTATTTGTCACCATTATGACACTGAAGAAACTACACTAACAACGGCATCTGTTTTCCGTTTTAAGCACTTCAAAACCATTGCTTAGGAAGGCTATACTCAAACATGGGGTTGACAATGATTTCATTAATCTAATATCTGAACTTTGTTTAAATTTAACTGAGTGAAATGTTCAACTGCCAGATGGTTTTAGACAACAGACAAAGCAACATCGTTCCCCTGTACGCGCCTGGGATTTTAAAAAAAAGGGAAAAAAAATTAAAAGAACACGGCTCCTTCAAGCAGGTGGTAGCTTCTTCACACTTTTTACTACCGATAATTGCAGGACTTGTAAACAGTTTTCTCTAGTGAGAGAGAACGGCAAAATCCTATAAATTGACGCCATTTGAACTTGTCCTCTCGGCCGTCGAACATTTTGAAGACAATCTAAGCAAATTCATTAACGATGAGAATATTGCCGATGACAAAAAACTGCTTTTACTTCAAGATGCATTGCGACGTGTGGACAAACATAAACCATATCGTGAGAGACCCACTGTCACCGATCCCTCTTAACAGGAAACATCTCCTCAAGATTCTGCAGTGCAATCAAAGGAGAAGGAATTGAATTCGAATGTATTGAAAATTGGAAACCTATTGCCACTCACCTATCGAGAACAGAGTAAAAGAGTATTATCTTATCTCATGTTGGAAACTGGCGATCAAGTTCAAGTCGAGAGCACAGGGAAACGAATTATAATTCAAGGAAAAAGTTATAATCTAGTTGATTTAATTTGTGATATGGTGACGAATCGTAAAGGACTCATATCCTTTGACGATAATCTATACACCTTTCTGTGTGTATCAAACTTTCCTAAAAGTCTTATTGGCAATAAGCAAATTCTAAAGAAACTAAGAGAATATAGTCCACCAACAACACCATTTAAAAAAGAAGAAGAAGATTCAATATTTGAAGATACTAGCAGCGTCACTGATTTTACAACACCTGTGGCTGCTAGTCAAAAGCGAAGACGAATTGAGTCGCCCGCCTGTGTGTACAAGGGGAGTGGACATTACACTACGTGTTTACGCTCAAAATGGATGAAGTTTTGAAAGGTGTCTATGAAAATATTGGCGAAGCGGGAAGTTTAAGTTCCCCCAAAACGCTTTTCAAAGTCTCCGGCACCACCACATTGAAAAATGCAAAAGAGTATCTAGAAAATGAACCGAGTTACACACTGCATCGAAATCACAGGCTTCGCAGTAAACAATATCGACAAACTAAAGCCTTTTTCCCTCTGCATATAATGCAAATGGATCTTTTAACTTTAGACACACTTCAACAACGTCACAATGCCCCCTACAAATATATTCTAGTGGCAATCAGTATCTTTAGTCGCTATGCATATGCCATTCCACTGCGGTCAAAGAGAGGTGTTGAAGTTGCTAGGGCCATTGAAAGTATTCTAGAACAGGATTCATATAGAAAAATTCAATCGGATCGTGGCAGTGAATTTGTTAATCCCCATGTGTAAAATGTTCTTTTGAAATACAATACAATACTTTATCATAGTCACAGTCCGATAAAGGCTGCATTGGCTGAACTATTAATAAGAACAATTCGTCTATTAATTTAAAGATATTGCACATTTAAAAATACGCCGACTTTTATTCATGATTTTGATAAAATAATGTTGATTTATAATCAACGAACTCATCGATCTCTCTGTCCAACTCTACACCAACGGATGTTCACTACAATGAAAATACATTTGATACTTTTCTAAAGCAATACTCCAATGGTGAAAAAGAGAAAAAAAGAAGAAATTCAATGTTGGTGAAACTGTTCAAATTAATAGAAACACCAACCTTTTTGAAAATGTTAATGAGTGAGGGGTCATGGAAACTTTCGGAGTGTCTGAAATTCAGGCCAGTGAAATCATGACATATTTACTGTAAGACACAAAGGACTACGTTATGCTTGGTGGTTCTTCTGACAATGAATTGCAAAAAGTTCTAAACACGCGTGAAAGGTATAACATTGAAAATATATTAAAGACTCGTACACACCATGGTAAGAAACAGTTGCTTGTTCGATGGCTAGGATACAATTCGGATTTTGATTCTTGGGTCAGTTCTGAAGACATTAACAATGCCTAATGATTTATCTTTTACATTCACGTCGAGCGTTTCCGGCCGTTTTTACAATTGATTAAATAGAACAAGTTATTTTTGGAAGAAACTGTCTCCCACTATCAATGTTGATGTAAGGCATGAAGTGAGTCTTTTCAATTGTATTATAAAAATTACTTACGACATCCTAAGAAAAGATCGTGAATATGATATAAAAATTATACCATGTTAATTGCTACCACCACCAGAGGATCAAGAGCAAATTCTTAAAATCAATTGGTTTGATCACCCATATATTGCATTACCTTATGATGAGCCTACCTGCATAAGCGATGTATTCCGCTCTATCAATAAAAGACTTATCACTCGTAAAAAAGGAGCTTTTCATTTCAACTATTCAAAGGAGGAGGGCAAGATCTACATTAGTTCACCCATTGCCAGTGAAAAGGTTATTCTCAATGATAATCTAAAGGATGTTCTTGGCTTTAAGCTCAATATAATCAATGGTAAAAGTGCCGGAAACACTAATTTCATTTTCGCTGACTATCCGCCTGTCTTCTCCACGGACACCTGTATATTTCTCTACGCTTCATTTGTGGAAACATCTCGTGTTGGTAATTCAAATGTTCCCCTCCTACGATTTATTGAACGAAAAACCAATCAAGAACATATTCAACACTACAATATAAAGCATCTTCAGTATATTCCCGTAAACACTTCCTATTTGGAACTCTGTAAGTTAACACTAAGAACTGAATTGGGTGATCCCATAGCAATTTCAAAAGGTTTGGCTGTGATTACATGCCATTTTCGTCCCATAGTTCGACTACAAGATGTCTAATAAAAAAGTGGTATTCACTTGTCCTGATATTGACTGCTATGTTCATACTCTAGGTCCGAGACGACAGGGCAATGGAATGGACTATTACAAGAGTCACTCGTCAATGTCTGGTTATGGTCTCGGCAGTTGGTGCTAAGCTCTTTCGGTCTTCACTACCACTGGCTAGAAAATATTTTGTACTGACTGCGACAGATTTTGCATCCTCTACACAATACGATTGGGGTTCTGGCAATGATTTTAAAAAAAAGTGCTTCGGAAAATCCTAGGTCCAGTGTGCGAACCCTTGGCGAGAAATTAAAACAGAATGGAAAAGGCTTAAAAAGGTCGAGAAACATTGCATCCCTCATCAATCTCCACTCAGGACGGAAACGAACGACATCATCCTTCTTGTCAAAAATAAGAAGGAAAAAGCCGACGAGTGCTGTAAACAGAAGAAGAAGAAGTCCCCGGAAGAAAGTTGTTAGATCGAAACTGCATTTCTTCTCCTAAAATGTCCTACCTACCGCATAAGGATTCTAAACCTTTAATCAGCGCGTCATTGAATCTATTCAATGCTAAAAATGTTGATGTGATTGTCAAGCATGAATACTATGAACACTTTTATCCATAACAACCCCTCTCCGATAATATCCACTTTCAAATTTATTCCAATGAAGACTACTTTATGGACATGTCTTCAACATTTATAGATTTGCAAATGAAAGTCCGGAAAACTGATAATACAATGCCGATTTGGGCCGATGGGATATCCTATGAAAATTGTATATTACATAATTTATTTAGTCAAATTAGTGTCTACATCAATGGTACACTGGTGAGCACAAGCAACAATCTCTCAAATTATACTAGCTATATGCAATTCATGCTGATGACACCCAAGTCATACAAGGAATTGAGAGGCACCTCCAATGGATATGAATATATTACTAATACTGATAGTACAGATGCACTTAAAAATGCTACAACTAGTGAATTACATCTAGTTGGAAAAATATATCATGAAATATTTAATATACCCCAATGGATGCTGCCCAATGTTAAAGTGGATATAAAACTAACGCTTGCACCCTCCAATTTCATATTGAGAAAGGATCTTGCTGGCAATCCCGATGTAAGTCTCTTCCTAATCTCGGCAATACTTCATGTACGCAAACAGCAGGTTATGAGTTATGTTGCATTGGCCGTGGAAAAACTGAGAGCCAATGGCAACAATATTAAACTACTTGTTCCTCATACAATCACCAATCAGCGTCATATTGCAATGGGCTCACGCACCTTCACCGATTCATCCTTTATCATTTGTGAAATTCCATCAAAACTAGCGTTGGCATTTGTAAAAAGCGCCAGTTCAATAGGATCATTGACTGAATGTCCACATAAAATCGAGAAGTTTGGACTTTTGTCTTTTGTGTGCAAAGTAAACGGTATCCCACTCTACAATCTATCTTTTGATAAATCTTATAGAACACTGCACGAGTTGACAATGCAAACCCTAGATCATGAATCTCAACTATTTGAAAATGGTATAACCGAAGATATGTTTGCTAAAAATCATGGTATCATTGTACTGGATTTGTCGGATACACAGGATATGAGTATAGTACGTACGGGGAGTGTGCGTTTAGAGTGTACATTTGCCGACCCATTGGCTGAGAGTATTGCACTAATCTCACTAAATCAATATGAAACCTATTGGGAAATCACTCCCGAAGGCAGTGTTCTATTAGACTTGGCGCCATGAACACCAGTCAAATAAGCAATGTATTTAATATGGACCCCTACATGTCCCAGTAAAAATCCTATTGTCTGCCCTCTGACTATCTTGGAAAAATTCAAAGTGTCAACAATACCTTAATTATTGTTAACAGCAGTTCGTCGACTGTGCTGACGGGTCATTGACTGTGCATGTTTCAAACAATGAAGACGATTGAATTTTTTGATCCTCTTGGTCTACCCTATACATTCTACACACCTCACATCAGCAACTATATTGAGAGCAGTCGGAAAACTATTATTAAAAATTGGAAGAGGGTGCAGGATCTAACAAATAAAAGCTGTGGCTTCCATACACAACTATATTTTGTGTTGCGATGGCGTGGCTATACTTACAAGCAGTTTCTCCGCATTTATGTTGACAATCCACGTCTGAACGACTTTCTAGTGGAAAATATCCTCTCAGACCTATAGAGTATTGATTTCAGTGCCCTAAGAGTAAAGTGCTTAAAAAATGTTTGTGAATTTGTTTATTAATAAAATGCATATATATATACAACAATGTCTTTAAATCTTCACTTTAGATTTCTTCATCTTCGATGTATAGGCAACTGTCGTGAACCACTAATGCCGATAAATCATTTGGATTCACTGTATATTGATCTTGAATGACTGCAAAGTCAGGGTCACATTTTCTACAGTACAATGTAACTTCACTCTTGTCATATCTCTTTGTATAGTCAATGATACTATTTGCATTCATATTATGAAATTCAAGAGTTTCAATCTGTCTATTTGAAGCAATATCACATACAATGTTTTCAAATGGTGAATCACATTCGGTAACTGCCAAATAAAAATCACTTGGCTTATAGTCATAGTAGGTGGTGTCATCACAACGATGACGTAGAAACCAAATTGTCTTGTTACCCCAACAGTTGAATCGTAGACCAGATTCCTCTTCCCAGGATAATTTAAATCCACGACGATACCAATCTCGTAGAAATAAACTAAAATCACGTTTGGGATTCTTTCCAATCATAGCGGGGTAAGTATTCTCCCACTGATCACATTTATTATAGTGACAATTGGAGCATAGGTGCCTTCTAGGATACTAGTCACGCACCTCCTCAAGACATGAATTACTTCCTTTAATTTGTACTGCATAACCTCTATGTAATTTACAAGGATTACATAATTTACATTTTTCACTATAGTCATCAATAATTGTACAAGTCTCGCATTGGTTCCAACTGCCAAGAGTGTACATGCACAATGGACATATATAGAACATTTTTTGGTTTCCGATGTCAACTCACTCACTGCTAAAATGATACTGATCCTCCTCGTTCAATAAATTCAATAAGATGAACATGGTGGGAAAGAGGATTAGCTATGCGACATTACTTTTACTGATTGATGGGGGGATCCATATACAGGGAATTTAGTGGCAATGTTTTCAAAAGCATATTCACAATATGATTCTGCTTTGTTTCAATTATTATATCAATAAATTGACTATAAGCATTTGAATCACATTTTAAAAGTTTCATACAATAGTCCAATGGGGAGAATCACTCCTCATTATATTGTCAATTGTTCCCCGACAAGAGAATATCCTGCGTTTAAGAGATAACTCGAGAAAATCATCATCCAAAATCAAATGTTTTTCCATAAACACTAGATTTGATCTAATTCTCTCTTTCTCAAATTTATTCATTTTTCAGTCCTTTCACTCCGACTGCTGACTCTAGACTGACCCTGATTCGTTAGCCCTAACCAGAAAAGAAAGAGAACATTTTCGATTTCGAAACAATTTTATTGAATAATTAGAACAACAAATTCAATAATACAGCGCATGTAGAATTAGCGATACTGTTTATTGTCTTCAATATGTTTCACCAATGCACTTAAATCACAATGAAGTCTATTCACATGTGCTATATCAACTTTAGCGGCGAAACATAATTGATCTTCCATTTTAAATTTGCTCAAGGATATCACATATCTTGCATATACTGCATCCCATTCCAGACAAAGCCGTGATCCTTTCGTGATTTCCACTGCAATGCATGGTGCTCTTGTACTATTATCATCAACTCCACTATCAACTTCTAATAGGGTAAACATTCCACTCATCACCATCAACACAAATATATATCCAAATGAGTAAAGTCAAACTGTTCTTCTTCTTCTCACTCCTTGAATTCTATTCACAGACTAATAAAACTCTAGCAAAAATCCTTTCTTTATATTCACTCCGCCGCTAATATGTAAACAAAACCCTCTGATTGGCTGAGAAGGAAACATGTGATCTAACTGTTTCCATGAAACTCACAATATTTGGCTTGAACAACAACATCAAATACTATTTCTGGATCATCCATAAAACAGACAAGAAAAACATCAAATAAATCGACCAACACACATAACACTCCATGAAAACAGACATAAATGTGAGAAAGTTCCTGTTTTTAAAATTCTCACTGACAAAAACCATAAATCATCCAGAATTTGATGTTGACATCCGAGAAAAACATCATATAAATCGAACAACACACATAACCATCCATGAAAACAACCATAAATGTGAGAAAATTCATGTTTTTTCAAGTGAGAAAATTCCTGTTTTTAATTCTCACTGAGAAAACCATAAAACAGACATGAATTGCTGTTGACATCCATAAATGTGACAAAGTTCCTGTTTTTCAAATTCTCACTGACAAAAACCATTAAACATCCATGAAAAACATCAAATAAATCGACCAACACACATAACCATCCATGAAAACATACATAAATGTGACAAAATTCCTGTTTTTCAAATTCTCATTGACAAAAACCATAAACCACGTGGTTCTCGTGCCAATATATGGTGTTAAAAAAAGTTGTAGGTGGCAGCAGGGGTGCGTGACACGATCAATAGGGTCACTTCTACTGGCAAGACTCAACTTTTTCATCACAGTCCACTAGCTTGATTTTAACCAAGTCAATTTTCAGAGTTTTTATTTTTTGCTTTTATTTATGTATTGAATGAAAATAAGTAATTAATAGATAGTTAATTCCTTCCATACTGTATATCATTTTATGTGACTGACGGCAACCATTTTTTATATGTTCGACCCTCGGGTTGTAGCTAACCTTCAGGTTAATAAATGATGATTTAAAAGAATGACATAAACTAAAAGTGAAATGTCAAATGTTAGTATTTTTGAAGGGAAGTAGGAGACATAGGGAAAATCCCGTACTTAAGATCCGTCCGAAGAACTACTTACGTCTATGGAAAATTGATGAAGTGGGGTAAAAACCTTATTTTTTGGGGTTTTTCTCCACGTTCTGTAAAGACAACCTTAATATATCTCACAAGGAGCCTATCCGTTAAAAAAGATCTTTTTTTGAGTTTTTTACGCAAAAAAGCAGAAAAGAAGTTAAATTTATGCCAAGTGTTCGGTCAATGGCAGGAGCAGTCAGTATTTTACCCATAGCTGGGGATGAAAGAGGAGATTTCTTGGTACTTGTGCATTCTACGGGCCCACCACTACATACTGTATAAGGAAACTCAAATACAAAATTAAACTCTTATGGTGTTTTTTTTTTGAATAGATGAGCCTGTTTTTCTACTTTTTCTCTGCCAGTTCTTTTTATATTTTTGGTGCTGCGTCTCTTTCAGATGAAATGAAAGCGCAGTTTTTAATAGAAATGCAAATTTGTCTATAGATTTAACCATTTGTGAGTGCCCTGAAAAAGCACATACATGTATTTGTAAATAGAAGATTGAATTGAATGGGTGATTTGAGTAGGCAGAATGGCTCTAAAGGTGCTATTTATGTCGGTGTGGGTGAATTAATTCTATTTTTTTGCTAATTGCCATACAGTAGCAGTAGATAATAAGGTGGGCAATTATTCTTTAATTTTGACACCAACTACTGTATTTAACACCAAGCTCCAAAAATTTATTTCCGAATTCGCCGAAGCTCAAAGTTTTCTTGGGTATACAGTTTTAATTAAAAAATAAACATATTTTCAAATTTGAATTAAAAAAAAGGATGATGGATAATGACATTCAATAGTCATGGCAACATAATGAAGCTCTCCATATGGTTGCATGGCTCAAGACTATTTCGTGGGTGATTCAGTTTTGTTTTATTTATGTTTCATTCGTTTTTTTGTGTCATTTTAGTGATTCATTCATCTTAATAATTTGTCTTTAATTACATTTTGTTTCATTCGTTTTACTGCAGTTGTACTGTGAATTCAATTTTAACTAAAGCGACACTCTCGGGGCAAAAACACTTTAGTCAAAGAATTAATTTTAAGAAAACCTGGTTAAATTTAGAACTTGTTTAAACTTTACTTGTATGACTTGTTTCAACACCCACTTATTACAGTAGCAACAGTAATTTATATTAGTAACAACAAGTTAGTACTAGTAACAACTCATTGCAGCGCTAAGTTGGATGACACCACAACTGTTCAAATCATCCCAATCTATTTAAACCATCCCTCTTTACACCCTTCCAGGAAGTACCATTTTCCATTAAATCCCTCCGAACGATCTCCTCCTGTCCCATTTGAGGACACCCTGCTTTTAATTTGGCCCTAGACGGTTGACCGAAAAGGAATATCTTTGGTAATCGGTCATGCTTCATCCGCAGAACGTGTCCTAGCCATCTCAACCTTTCTCTCATTACAACCCTAGAAAGTGGGATAGAATCATGTTTTTCGTACAACTTACAGTTTGAAATGCGCTTAGCCAGACGGGTACCCAAAAGAATCCGTAGACAC
Organism: Artemia sp. Qi Xiang Cuo; assembly: GCF_049724085.1. Taxonomy (NCBI): domain Eukaryota; kingdom Metazoa; phylum Arthropoda; class Branchiopoda; order Anostraca; family Artemiidae; genus Artemia; species Artemia sp. Qi Xiang Cuo. The sequence goes on along the minus strand of NC_142808.1, from coordinate 21,928,955 downwards.
TTCCTCTAGAAAACATCTAATAAATCCTCCTCCATCTTTTGGAGGGCAAACGCTTCAAACCCATACTTAACCACTGTCATCAATGGAACTTCCAAAATGCTAGTCTTGGTTTGCAGACTTATCTTCCTATTCTTCCAAACCATTTCCAACCGTGAAAAAAAAAACACGCTGAGCCTTGGCTGTTCTACTTTTAAATTCTTCACTGCACTATTGTACTTACTAATAATGCTACCCAGGTAAGTGAAGCTGTCCACTTAATCGGTCTTCTCGTTACCCAGCATCACCTCTTCAACATACCTTAATCCCAGTTTTAGCGACTTATTCTTTAACAGTAAGTTCCGAACCTATTATTGCACCCTTGAACTTTCAAAATATCAACGGATTCATTCATTTCGCAAAAATTTTCACTAGGACACTGAAATCATCAGCATAATCTAAGTATAGGAAAGTTTTACTTCCCCAGAAGTCATGTATATGTTATTAGAAGACGGCAATTAGAGACGGGGAGGATTTTGCCACCTCCATTAGAAATTCAACTTACACTTAGGAAATATTAAAGAAGAAATCTACAACTCAGAACTTTGGATAAACTCAGTTACTGAACTCTCTCAGACAAATCTTGTGAATGAACCGGAATTTATTATTTTGTTCTTATTATCTTTAACCTCACAACCACCATATTAAGATGAGTAATTTACCGAACTATCAGCACCCGAGTCTAAGTCTAATGTCTAACCCGAGTCTAGACTTCTAAGTCTAATGAGTATCATCACACTAAGTGATTTGACTCATACTAAAGCAAAGCTACTGTCTAATGTGTAAGTAATGCTGTAATGCTCTGGCGGAAGACAGTAAATGTCTTGGACAATGAACTTTGACCATTGCACTAATACTACAAAATTTAGGAACGAGTAAAGATTGATAGAACCCTTGTACTGTCCGGGTTGCAAAGGTAGCTAGCAACCTAGTAAGAGACGATCACGTCCAATGTTAAGAAATATAAAAACCTATAGTTCTTAAAAAAAGAGTCAGATCAAAACAAAAAGTACACCATTAGAACCGCCTTGTCCAAAACCCCTGCATAGTAAACTTTCTGTCCCTTAGCTTGAACAGCAAGGGAAACATATTGGCTTGAAAATCAAGAAAAGTGGCAGCTACTACAACATTCTGCCTAAACGGGATATTTTTTTCTTTTTTTTTTCTTTCTTATCCAGAGATAGCTTGGCACTGGAACATCGTAGAGAGTTGTTCAATGGCTCATTTTAAAGGAAATTAATTGGGTTAAAAATCTATAGTAACTAAAATAAATTATTTCTAAAAGAGAATAAATTTTTCCACCAAAAACTGCATTTTGATGTCTTTTCACACTGCAGTCTTTCAAACATAATCGTATACCAGCGGTAAGAATTGAACCCACGCCTCTGAAGAGACTGGTGGCTAACACCAGTGCCTTGGACCACTCGGCCAGGCTGTCTCTCATAAATAAATATATATGTGAATTTGGGTTGCAGCAGTAGCTAGCTTCCTAGTAAGAGACGATCAGTCCAATGCTAAGAAATATAAAAACCCAAAACTCCTAAAAATAGAGTCAGATCAAAACAAAAGTACATCATTAGAAATACCTTGTCTGAAACCCTACTAGATAAATAATGAACGTCATCATAGTTTTATATTAGAGCTATGACGTGAATTTAAAACACGAAATTATATTGTTGTTTCTGAAGACGTCATGAAATAATACCATTGCGCCATGACGTCATACTTCGTGACGTAATAATTAGTATATAAGGAAAGTCAAAACTGAAAATTCTCTCATTCTTGATTAGAATAATGGTTGGATCAAAGCAGGCTATACGCAAGTTGAAAAAATAGTACTACACAAACAACAGAGATAGTAACTTGAAAAGAAAAAAGCAAAGGTATTCAATCGACCAGGTGTATCGAGAAGTAATAATTGAGAGAGCAAAACAAAGGTATTCAACCGACCAGGCGTATCGAGAAGTAATAATTGAGAGAGCAAAAGAAAACAGCAAGATGTGTTATCACAATGATGAAGATTATAGACATGCAAAAATTGAGACAGCCAAACAAAAGATCAAGGAACGGTATGGTAATCATGAACATTACAGAGAAGCAAGAATTGAGCAGGCTAGACAAAAGATCAAGGAGCGTTATCACAATGATAAACTTTATAGAGAAGCAACAATTGAGCAGGCTAGACAAAAGAGCAGGGAACGGTATGATAATGATGAAGATTACCGAAACAAACATAAGAAAAAAGTTGCTACCAGAATAATGGGTAGATACTGGGGTGACAAAAGCTATAATGAAAAAATTAAATTCTCTGCGAGGTTGTACCGAAGAACGTATAAGGACAAAGGGAAAAATTACATTCAGAAATACAAGAAGATGGCAAAAATGCAGGCTGATCTTCGTAAATTGATCTTAGTAAAGAACAAACTATGGTACATATTGGACTTAGCTGGCTGCCTGATTCGTCTCTTACTATTCCAAATAAGAAAAAGCCAAAGGCTTTTCCCTGTTTGTAATTTTCTTTGAGAAAGCGGTAGTATCCGGGTTGCAGCGGTAGAGCACTAAAATCAACACTTGTGATGTCAATTCTTGTAGTCCGGGTTGCAGCGGTAGCTAGCAACCTCCGGGTTGCAGCGATAGCTAGCAATCCGGGTTGCAGCGTTAGCTAGCAACCTAGTAAGAGACGATCACGTCCAATGTTAAGAAATATAAAAACCCATAGTTCCTAACAAACGAGTCAGATCAAAACAAAAAGTACACCATTAGAGCCGCCTTGTCCGAAACCCCTGTATAGGAAACTTTCTGTCCCTTGGCTTGAACAGCAAGGAAAATATATTGGCTTGAAAATCAAGAAAATTGACTTTAACCACGTTATTCTTCCCAAACGGGATATTTTTTTCTCTTTTCTTTTTTTTTCTTTTCCACAGATAGCTTGGCACTGGAACATCGTAGAGGGTTGTTCAATAGCTCATTTTAAAGGAAACTAATTGGACTAAAAATCTAAAGTAACTAAAATAAATTTTTTCTAAAAGAGAATAAATTTTTCCACCAAAAACTGCATTTTTGATGTCTTTTCACACTGCAGTCTTTCAAACATAATCGTATACCAGCGGTAAGCTTTGAACCCACGCCTCCGAAGAGACTGGTGGCTAACACCAGTGTCTTGGACCACTCGGCCAGGCTGCCTCTCATAAATAAATATATATGTGAATTTGGGTTGCAGCAGTAGCTAGCAACCTAGTAAGAGACGATCAGTCCCATGCTAAGAAATATAACAAAACTCCTAAAAATAGAGTAAGATCAAAACAAAAGTACATCATTAGAACTACCTTGTTTGAAACCCTACTAGATAAATAATGAATGTCGTCATAGCTTTATATTAGAGCTATGACGTGAATAGAAAAACACGAAATTATATTGTTGTTTCTGATGAAGTCATGAAATAATATCATTGCGCCATGACGTCAATAAAATCATTACGCCGTGACGTCATAATTACTACTTAAGAACGACAAAGATGTAAATTCTCTCATTCTTGATTAGAATAATGGTTGGATCGAAGCAAGCTATACGCAATTTGAAAAAACATTATGATAAAGAACGAACGCTAGCTCATAGTAACTGTATCCAGGTTGCAGCGGTAGCTAGCAACCTAGTAAGAGACGATCGCATTCAATTTTGAGATAATTAATAGCTCTTAACTCCTGAAAACAGTGTCAGATCAAAACCAGAAGTACACTTTTAGAATCACCTTGAATAACGAGGAAAATCTATTGGCTTTAAAAACAAGATAAGTTGCTTGAACTACGATATCTGCATAAACGGCATCTTTTTTCCGAATTTTTCCGAAGTTATAATAAAGAACGACCTCTTGCCTATGCTAAATTTTATACGCTACCTAATTATAGTATTGGTTAGTAATTCCACAGATAGCTTGGCACTGGAACATCGTAGAGAGTTGTTTAATGGCTCATTTTAAAGGAAATTAATGGGGTTAAAACCTTTTGTATTTATAAAACAAATTACATTAAAAGACGATCATTGGAATAACAAACCATTGTTGACATTGGACTTAGTTAGATACTTGATTGTTTGAAGTTCGTCTCTTACTCTTTCAATGAAGAAAAAGCCGTAGGCTTTTTCCTGTTTGTAATCATATAGCATATAAAAAACCCCAGCTGCAACTGACGTCATTGCATATATTAAGAAAGAACGTGCTCTGAAATAATATAATAAAGTCTTTTGAAAAGTATTGATTAGTGTTGGATATTCAAAAAGTCATAAAGTAAAGTTGTGGGCGAAAAGGATGAGTACTTCAACTTGTAAAATAGGTTTAGGAGGGATATTAAGAAAAGAATTACAATAAAGAACGACACCTAGCCCATGTTAACTGAAAGCTTTTTATTTCTCCTCAGCTAGCAGGGCCCTGGAAAATCATAGAGAGCTGTATAATAGCTCATTTTAAAGGAAATTGCTACATTTAGTGCTTTTTGTAATTAAAAATTAAATAGTTTTTAAAGTAGAATCAATTTTGGTCAAAAAACTGCATTTTTGATGTATTTTCATACTGCATTGTTTTCAAAGATATTTGAATTTTGCAGTTACATTAAAAGACGATCATTGGGATAAAATCCGGGTTGCAGCGGTAGCTAGCAATCCGGGTTGCAGCGGTAGCTAGCATTATATTAAGGAACGAGCTATAGCCTATAGTAACAGGACTATAAAGTAGAGCCAACAGCTGCTGGTACAACTAAGTGATTATAATAAAGAACGACCTCTTGCCTATACTAAATTTATAGACCACTGAACTATAGTATAGGTTAGTAAGGTTCACATAAAGGACTGATCCGGGTTGCAGCGGTAGCTAGCAACCTAGTAAGAGACGATCACATCCAATGTTAAGAAATATAAAAACCCATAGTTCCTAAAAAAGGAGTCAGATCAAATTCAAAAGTACACCATTAGAACCGCCTTGTCCGAAACCCCTCTATAGTAAACTTTCTGTTCCTTGGCTTGAACAGCAAGGGAAATATATTGGATTGAAAATCAAGAAAAGTGGCAGCTACTACAACATTCTGCCTAAACGGGATATTTTTTTTTCTTTTTTTCTTTTTTTCTTTTGTATCCAGGGATAGCTTGGCACTGGAACATCGTAGAGAGTTGTTCAATGGCTCAATTTAAAGGATTTATATTAAAGAACGAACTTTAGTCCATCGTAAATGAAGTATTATATATCTAGGTTGCAGTGGTAGCTAGCAACCAAGTATTAAATCTGGGTCAAAGCGGTAGCTAGCAACCTAGTAAGAGACGATCAAGTCCAATGTTAAGAAATATAAAAACACATAACTCCTAAAAAAGAGTCATATCAAAATAAAAAGTGCACCATTAGAACCACCACCTGGTCCGACACTCTTCTATAGAAAACTTTCTGTCCCTTGGCTTGTTATATAATTATAACTGGAACATCGTAGAGAGTTGTTCAATAGCTCATTTTAAAGGAAATTAATTGGATTAAAAATCTTTAGTAACTAAAATAAATTATTTCTAAAAGATAATAAATTTTCCCACCAAAAACTGCATTTCTGATGTCTTTTCATGCTGCAGTCTTTTCAAAGATATTTAATTTTTGTACATAAATCATAATTGTATACCAGCGGTAATATTTGGACCCACGCCTCCGAAGAGACTGGTGGCTATCCGGGTTGCAGCGGTAGCTAGCAACCTAGTAAGAGACGATCACGTCCAATGTTAAGAAATAAAAAAAACCCAAACTCCTAAAAAAAGAGTCAGATCAAAACAAAAAGTACACCATTAGACCTGCCTTGTCCGAAACCCCTGTATAGGAAACTTTGTGTCATTTGGCTTGAACAGCATGGGAAATATATTGGCTTGAAAATCAAGAAAATAGACTTTAACCACTTTATTCTCTACAAACGGCATATTTTTTTTTCTTCTTCTTTTTTTCCACAGATAGCTTGGCAGTGGAACATCGAGGAGAGTTTTTCAATAGCTCATTTTAAAGGACATTAATTGGATTAAAAATCTTTAGTAACTAAAATAAATTATCTCTAAAAGAGTATAAATTTTTCCACCAAAAACTGCATTTTTGATGTCTTTTCATGCTGCAGTCTTTTCAAAGATATTTGATTTTTGTACATAAATCATAATTGTATACTAGCGGTAATATTTGGTTATTACCACTTAATTATAGTATAGGTTAGTAATTCAACAGATAGCAAGGCACTGGAACATCGTAGAGAGTTGTTCAATGGCTCATTTTAAAGGAAATTAATGAGCTTAAAAAACCTTTTGAATTAAAACAAATTATTTTAAGAAAAAGCCGTAGGCTTTTTCCTGTTTGTAATTTTTATTATAATAATCCGGGTTGCAGTTATAATAAGGAACGACCTCTTACCTATACTATAAATTTTATAGGCCACTTAACTATAGTATAGGTTAGTAATGTTTTCATAAAGCACTGATATAGTTGATTATGGTAATTACAATAAGGAATGAATTGTAACCCATAGTAATTGAATTATTAAATCAAACAGTTCTTGGTCATAATAAAGAGCTGTCTAATGGCTCATTTTAATGGAAATTGATGTATATAGAAACCTTTTGTAATTAACAAAAATAATTATTATCATAAAATAAATTGTTACAATATTGTAAACAACTAACTCTAGGCCATAGTAAGCAATTTATTTTGACAATAAAGAATTATTATAATAAAGAATGACCTCTTTCCTATACTAATTACAATAAAGAAGGACACCTAGCCCATGCTAACTGAAACATAAATATGGATTATGTAATTTTACATTAAAAGACGATCATTGAAATAACAAACAATTGCATACATTGGAATTAGTTAGCTACTTGATTGTTTGAGGTTCGTCTCTTACTATTTAAAAGAAGAAAAAACCCGTAGGCTTTTTCCTGTTTGCAATCAGTTTATTATCCGGGTTGCAGCGGTAGCTAGCAACTTACATAAAGGACCGATATAGTTCATCATAAATGGTGTTTCTCAATTAGGTTTTTTTTATATAATCCTGGTTGCAGCATAAAAATAAGGGATCTGCACTCCGGATTCGCGATAATGGATCTTTAAGAATTAAAGAGTATTATCCCCATAAGTAGTGGGGCCATAAGACTTTCTGTGAACCCATTCTGAATAAAGATCATTACCAAAGAGAGTGTTGTTATAATAAAGAATGACCTCATGCCTATACTAAATTTTATACGCCACTGAATTATAGTATAGGTTAGTAATTCCACAGATAGCTTGGCACTGGAACATCGTAGAGAGTTGTTCAATGGCTCATTTTAAAGAAAATTAATAAGGTTAAAAATATTATATTAAAAGACGATCATTAGAAGAACAAACCAATGCATACATTGGACTTAGTTAGCTCCCTTATTCTTTGAGAGTCGTCTCTTACTACTCCAAAGAAGAAAAAGCCGTAGGCTTTTTCCTGTTTGTAATCAGGGTTTACATAATCTGGGTTGTCAATCCGGGTTGCATTACAGTTCACAGTAAAGAACGATATATCGCCCATAGTAACTGATATATGGTGTTTCCAAGGGTAGCTACAGACTATCCAAATTGTAGTGGCATCCGGGTTGCAGCGGAAGCTGTAATTACATTAAAAAGCGTTCTATAGTCTATAGTAACTGGAATCTGGGTTGCAGCGGTTACAATAAAGAACGAACTATAGCCACAGTAACTGAAATATTCTAATTATTATATGATAAAATCAATTAAAAGTTGCCATCCAGCCAAATCTATTGGTACCATTCCGGCAAACCGACTTTACCTTTTTGCTCTGCTGTTTGCTAAATATGCATTTTCTAATGAAAACATGCGTTTAACGTTGTAGAAAATTCCGTCGGGTTCGTCTTTTGTTTTGAATGAACAACATATAAGTTTTTCATCTCAAGATAAAAAGATTTAATATCTGTATACTTTCTTGAGGGGGAATGGGTATTGACGGAGAATGAAGCATCTGGGATGTTTTGTTGGGAACGGGATAGCATTGAGGTTTCCGTCATTTGAAATCTTGATCGGTTTGGGCGAGAACCTAAGCCACCCTTTTCCCTGCCTTGGTCATCCTACATTTTTTCCATAAAAATAACATCAGGCAAGACCTATGTCAATTCCTGCATACAACTTCATAACACAAATAGCGTCGTGATTAACAAAATACTTTAAGGCACAAGAAAAAGAGCAATTTTATGTCTGTTAGTTGAAACGGGACGACAAGAGTCTATCTATACTTACCTATGTCTATATATTGTCTATATATATATATATATATATATATATATATATATATATATATATATATATATATATATATATATATATATATATATATATATATATATATATATATTATAATAAAGAACGACCTCTTGCCTATACTAAATTTTATACGCCACTTAATTATAGTGTAGGTTAGTATTTTTTACAGTAAAGAACGATCTCTCATGCATAGTAACTGATATATGGTGGTTCCAGGGGTAGTATCCTGGTTGCAGTGGTAGCTAGCAACCTAGTAAGAGACGATCACGTCCAATGTTAAGAAATATAAAAATCCATAGCTCCTAAAAAGGGAGTCAGATCAAAACAAAAAGTACACCATTAGAACCGCCTTGTCCGAAACCCCTATATAGGAAACTTTCAGTCCCTTGGCTTGAACAGCAAGGGAAATATATTGGCTTGAAAATCAAGAAAAATGGCAGCTACTACAACATTCTGCCTAAACGGGATATTTTTTTCTTTTTTCTTCTTTTCCACAGATAGCTTGGCACTGGAACATCGTAGAGGGTTGTTCAATAGCTCATTTTAAAGGAAATTAATTGGATTAAAAATCTATAGTAACTAAAATAAATTATTTTAAAACAGGATAAATTTTTCCACCAAAAACTGCATTTTTGATGTCTTTTCACAGTGCAGTCTTTCAAACATAATCGTATACCAGCGGTAAGATTTGAACCCACGCCTCCGAAGGGACTGGTGGCTAACACCAGTGCCTTGGACCACTCGGCCACGCTGCCTCTCATAACAATATATGTGAATCTGGGTTGCAGCAGTATTTACATTAAAAGACGATCATTGGAATAAAATTATAATAAAGAACGACCTCTTGCCTATACTAAATTTTATACGCCACTTAATTATAGTGTAGGTTAGTATTTTTCCGGGTTGCAGCGGTAGCTAGCAACCTAGTAAGAGACGATCACGTCCAATGTTAAGAAATATAAAAACCCCTAACTCCTAAAAACAGAGTCAGATCAAAACAAAAAGTACACCATTAGAACCGCCTTGTCTGAAACCCCTATAAAGGAAACTTACCGCCCTGCGGCTTGAATAACAAAGAAAATATATTGGCTTGATAATCAAGAAAATTGACTTTAACCACGTTATTCTCCACAAACGGGATATTTTTTTCTTTCTTTCTTTTACACAGATAGCTTGACACTGGAACATCGTAGAGAGTTGTTCAATGGCTCATTTTAAAGGAAATCTCTAGATCTAGCGCTATTTGTACTTCATTTTTTTTAATTAATTTTTTTTACGAAAAACTTAATTTTTTATATACAATATTAATCAATGACGTCATAATCTTTGGATGTAGTTAGTACATAAAGTCTGGATCATCGAATTAAAGCTGAAACTAAGTAAAGAACAATTATGCCTCCATATATTCACAGTGATCTATAAAATTTCCCATTACATCTATAAACTGTTCCACAGTTGCCGGTTCATACCTTGGAAGCTTTTCACTAAGCATGCAACATTTCTTTTGGATATTACTATGAAGTTTTGCGAAAGCATCTCTAGCTGACTTTTCAACAAAATCCATTCTTTCAGAGATAATTTTAATCTTTAATTTTGAATATTTTTCGTAATCCCGGTAAAACATTCGTAAAATTTTTCTAAATTTACTAAGATCAGCCAGCATTGTTGCCATGTTTTTGGACTTCTGAATATAATTTTTAATTTTGCCCTTATGCGTTCTTTGCAGCTTGTGTAAACTGCAAAATATCCATGGTATCCGAGCAATAGTTTGAATATTTCAATTCAAGCTAGAAAAATACCTTAAAATGTTAAAATTAGTTTTATTTTTAGTTAGGTTCTAACCACCCGATGTGGAATTTACTATGTATTTTCAGACCAAAAAATTCAATTTTTTAATATATTTTTACATTAAAGAACGAACTTTAGTCCATTGTAACTGAAGTACTATAAGGAATCATTATATAGATGATGAATTTTCTTTAAGAATTCATCATAGGTAAAAATTTCTCATACCGGGAATCGAACTCAGGCCAACTAGGATCACTACCCATAGTAAAAATTAAAATAGCTCATAACTCCTAAGTTAGGTCCTGGTTGAACTTCGCTGAAGTAAGGATGCTAGGACTGCTTTGAAATTTTTTTTAATTTTTTTAATTTTTGTTTTACAATAAAGAACGACCTCTTGCCTATACTAAATTTTATACGCCACTTAATTATAGTTTACGTTATTATAATAAAGAACGATCTCTTGCCTATACTAAATTTTATACGCCACTTAATTATAGCATAGGATAGTAATTCAACAGATAGCTTGGCACTGGAACATCGTAGAGAGTTGTTCAATGGCTCATTTTAAAGGAAATTTATGGTATTAAAAACCTTTTGTAATTAAAACAAATTATTTTTATTACATTAAGAAATTTAATTATAATTCCTTAAGAAATCACAATAAGTCAAAATTTCCCAAACGGAAATTGAAATCAAGCCAACTGGGTGAGAGCTATCCCAACCTCTAGACCATATAGGATATACTAAGATATCCGATTAATGAAGTTTATGTTAATTACAGTAAAGAACAAACTTCCAGCCCATAGTAACTAAAATAAGATTATAATTTCATATTAAAGATTGATCAATGATGTCATAATTGTAGGTTGTAGCCATGTCGTCTCTTACTATTCCAATTAAGAAAACGCCATAGGCTTTTTCTTGTTTGTTATATTAAAGAACGACCTCTTGCCTATACCAAATTTTATACGCCACTTAATTATAGTATTGGTTAGTAATTCAACAGATAGCATGGCACTGTAACATCGTAGAGAGTTTTTCAATGACTCATTTTAAAGGAAATTAATGGGGTTAAAAACCTTTTTTAATTAAAAGAAATTATTTTTATTGCATTAAGAAATTTTAATTATGTTTTACAATAAAGAACGACACCTTGCCCATGTTAACTAAAACATAAATAGGGATTATATAATTTCCATCAGTATCATGGCTGTAGAGATGGCTGAAACATAGTTACAATAAAAGACGATCATTAGAATAACAAACAATTGCATACATTGGAATTAGCTAGCTACTTGATTGCTTGAGACTCGTCTCTTACTATTTCAAAGAAGAAAAATTACATAAAGGCTCGATCATCGAATTTAAGCTGAAACTAAGTAAAGGACAATTATGCCTCCATTTATTCACAGTGATATATAAGATTTCCCATTACATCTGTAAACTGTTTCACAGTTGCCGGTCCATACCTTGGAAGCTTTTCACTAAACATGCAACATTTCTTTTGGATATTACTATGAAGTTTTGCGAAAGCATCTGTAGCTGACTTTTCAACAAAATCTATTCTTTCAGGGATAATTTCAATCTTTAATTTTGAATATTTTTCGTAATCCCGGTAAAACATTCGTAAAATCCGGGTTGCAGCGGTAGCTAGCAACCTAGTAAGAGACGATCACGTCCAATGTTAAGAAATATAAAAACCCATAGTTCCTAACAAAGGAGTTAGATCAAAATAAAAAGTACACCATTAGAACCGCCTTGTCCAAAACCCCTGTATAGGAAACTTTCTGTCCCTTGGCTTGAACAGCAAGGGAAATATATTGGCTTGAAAATTAAGAAAATTGACTTTAACCACGTTATTCTCCCCAAACGGGATATTTTTTTTCTTTTTTCTTTTCCACAGATAGCTTGGCACTGGAACATCGTAGAGGGTTGTTCAATAGCTCATTTTAAAGGAAATTAATTGGGTTAAAAATCTAAAGTAACTAAAATAAATTATTTCTAAAAGAGAATAAATTTTTCCACCAAAAACTGCATTTTTGATGTCTTTTCACACTGCAGTCTTTCAAACATAATTGTGTACCAGCGGTAAGATTTGAAGCCACGCCTCCGAAGAGACTGGTGGCTAACACCAGTGTCTTGGACCACTCGGCCAGGCTGCCTCTTATAATTTGGGTTGCAGCAGTAGCTAGCAACCTAGTAAGAGACGATCAGTCCCATGCTAAGAAATATAAAAACCCAAAACTCCTAAAAATAGAGTAAGATCAAAACAAAAGTACATCATTAGAACTACCTTGTCTGAAACCCTACTAGATAAATAATGTTTATAATAAAGATCGAACTCTTCCCTATACTAACTTGCATACGCAACTTCACTATAGTTAAGATTACAGTATTTATATTATACATCATCATAAATTATAAAAGGTTCAAATGTTCGAAGATTATAGAGTTAAAAATTTCCCCACACAGGGAATCGAACCCGAGCCTATTAAGTGAAAGTTAACTATCCTAGCCACTAGACCATATGGAACCATAATGAAGTATGATTTAAGAGCCATATACATATTATTATTTCACCATACCAATTATAATAAGGCCAAAACAAAATCGTCGCCTTGCAACCTTACTTTTGACACATTAGTTAAATCTTCATCAGGCTTAAAAAATATTTTGCTAGTTTTACATTTGTAATAAAGATCGATTACATTAAAGGACAATCATTTGAATAACAAACCAGTGCATACATTAGACTTTTCCGGGTTGCAGCGGTCGCTAGCAACCTATTAAGAGACGATCACGTCCAATGTTAAAAAATATAAAACCCTCCAACTCCTAAAAAAACAGTCAGATCAAAACAAAAAGTACACCATTAGAACCGCCTTTTCCGAATCCTCTATAAAGGAAACTTACTGCCCTTTGGCTTGAATAACAAAGAAAATATATTGGCTTAAAAATCAAGAAAATTGACTTTTACCACGTTATTCTCCACAAACGGGATACTTTTTTCTTTCCGCTTGATTTTTCTCCTCAGCTAGCTGGGCACTGGAAAATCATAGAGAGCTGTATAATAGCTCCTTTTAAAGGAAATTACAACATCTAGTGCCTTTTGTAATTAAAAATAATATACTTTTTAAAGTAGAATCAATTTTGTCAAAAAATTGCATTTTTGATGTATTTTCATACTGCAGTCTTTTCAAAGATATTTGAATTTTGAAGCATTATAATAAAGAACGACCTCTTGCCTATACTAAATTTTATACGCCACTTAATTATAGTATAGGTTAGTAATTCAACAGATAGCATGGCACTGGAACATCGTAGAGAGTTGTTCAATGGCTCATTTTAAAGGAAATTAATTGGGTTAAAAACCTTTTGTAATTAAAACAAATTATTTTTATTACATTAAGAAATTTTAATTATGTTCCTTAAGAAATCATCATAAGTAAAAATTTCCCGTACGGAAATTGAACTCAAGCCTGCTGGGTGACAGCTATCCCAACCTCTAGACCATATAGGATATATTAAAATATCCGATTAATGAAGTTTTAAATATAAGAAACGATCGCGTCCAATGCTAAGAAATATAAAAACCCACAACTTCAAAAAAAAAAGTCAGATCAAAACAAAAAGTATGCCGTTAGAACTGCCTTGTCCAAAACCCCTATATAGGAAATTTTTGGTCATTTGGCTTGAACAGCAAGGGAAATATATTGGCTTGAAAATCAAGAAAAGTGTTAGTACTTAAGAACGAAAAAGATGTAAATGGTCTCATTCGTGAATTACATAATGGTTAGAGCAAAGCAAGCTGCATGCAAGTTAAAAAAAAGTACTACACAGATAACAGAGATAGTATCTTGATAAGAGAAAAGCAAAGGTATTCAACCGACCAGGCGTATCGAGAAGTAAAAATTGAAGGACTAAGTTTACAGTGTGCAATTGTTGACGTAGGTAATCGTTGCTTTGGTCTAGGTATGATGTACGTTGCTCTTTCCCGTGTGACCACTAGTGCAGCTTTACATCTAGTAAAATTTGATAAGACAAAGATTTATTGCGATGTTGATGCTTTAATTGAGTACAACCGTTTGAGAAAAATTTATAGAACAGATCTTCCATTGTTTGAGTTCCCAGAAAGGCAACTCAGAGGTACACCAGATGAAGTACCCTTATTAACTGAAATTTCTCCAACAGGAAAGAAAAGGGAGAGTACTGTTGTGCATGCAGTCATAGAAATAGAGAACAAAAGAAAAGTAAAAACATAAGATGCAGAAAAAGACGCTGATTTTAACGTTATGCATAAAAAATTATCTATAACAAATGAAGTAAATTCTAAAGGAAAACAGACTCAAGGAAAAAAAATTCCATTGTTGGAGGTTATAATATAGAATGACCTCTTTCCTATACTAAATTTTATAGGCCACTTAATTATAGTATAGGTTAACAATTCAACAGATAGCTGGACACTGGAACATCGTAGAGAGTTGTTAAATGGCTCATTTTAAAGGAATAGTATAACAAAGAACGACCTCTTGCCTATACTAAATTTTATACGCCACTTAATTTTAGTATAGGTTAGTAAATCGAAGATAGCTTTGCACTGGGACATCGTAGAGAGTTGTTTAATGGCTCATTTTAAAGAAAATTAAAAAAAATACATTAAAAGACGATCATTGGAATAACATACCACTAAATACATTGGACTTAGTTAGCAACTTGATTGCTTGAGGTTTGTCTCTTACTATTTCAAAGAAGAAAAAGCCGTAGGCTTTTTCCTGTTTGTAATCATATAGCATAAAAAAACCCAAGCTGTAACTGACGTCAACGTGGTTATTCGGATTGCAGCGGTAGCTAGCATTATAATAAAGAACGACCTCTTGCCCATACTAAATTTTATAGGCCACTTAACTATAGTATAGGCTAGTACTGTTATTATATTTAAGGTCAATATATTAAAATTTTCCACTAAAAGACGGTCATTGGAATAAAAACCCAATATATACATTTGATTTAGTTAGCTACTTGATTGTTTGAGGCTAGTCTCTTACTATTTCAAAGAAGAAAAAGCCGTAGGCTTTTTCCTGTTTGTAATCAATTAGAAAGAGTTATACCTTTAAAATGAGTTATCCGGTTATCCGGGTTGCAGCGGTAGCTAGCAACCTAGTGAGAGACGATCACGTCCAATGTTAAGAAATATAAAAACCCCTAGTTTCTAACAGAGGAGTCAGATCAAATTCAAAATTATAATAAAGAACGACCTCTTGCCTATACTAAATTTTATCGGCAAGTTAATTATAGTAAATTTTCGGGTTGCAGTGGTAGCTAGCAACCTAGTAAGAGATCATCCGGGTTGCAGCGGTAGCTAGCAACCTAGTAAGAGACGATCACGTCCAATGTTAAGAAATATAAAACCCTAGCTCCTAAAAAAGGATTCAGATCAAAACAAAAAGTACACCATTAGAACCGCCTTGTCCGAAACCCCTGTATAGTAAAGTTCTGTCCCTTGGCTTGAACAGCAAGGGAAATATATTAGCTTGAAAATCAAGAAAAGTGGCGGCTACTACAACATTCTGCCTAAACGGGATATTTTTTTTTCTTTGTATCAAGAGATAGCTTGGCACTGGAACATCTTAGATAGTTGTTCAATGGCTCATTTTAAAGGAAATTAATTAGGTTAAAAATCTATAGTAACTAAAATAAATTATTTCTAAAAGAGAATAAATTTTTCCACCAAAAACTGCACTTTTGATGTCTTTTCACACTGCAGTCTTTCAAACATAACCGTATGCCAGCGGTAAGATTTGAACCCCCACCTCCAAAGAGACTGGTGGCTAACACCACTGCCTTGGACCACTCGGCCAGGCTGCCTCTCATAAATAAATATATATGTGAATTTGGGTTGCAGCAGTAGCTAGCAACCTAGTAAGAGACGATCAGTTCAATGCTAAGAAATATAAAAACCCAAAACTCCTAAAAATAGAGTCAGATCAAAACAAAAGTACATCATTAGAACTACCTTGCCTGAAACCCTCCTAGATAAATAATGAATGTGATCATAGTTTTATATTAGAGCTATGACGTGAATAGAAAAACACGAAATTATAATTGTTGTTTCTGAAGACGTCATGAAATAATACCATTGCGCCGTGACGTCATGAAATAAAATCATTACGCCGTGACGTCATAATTACTATATAAGAAACGTTAAATCTGTAAATGGCCTCATTCATGAATAAATAATGGTTAGATCAAAGCAAGCTACACTCAAGTTAAAAAAACAGTACTACAAAAAAAAAACAGAGATAGTATCTCGAAAAGAAAAAAGCAAAGGTATTCAACCGACCAGGCGTATCGAGAAGTGATAATTCAAAACAGCAAGATGTGTTATCACAATGATGAAGATTATAGACATGCGAAAATTTTATAATAAAGAAAAACCTCTTGCCTATATTACAGTAAAGAACGATCGCTCATGCATAGTAACTGATATATGGTGGTTCCAGGGGTAGTATCCGGGTTGCAGCGGTAGCTAGCAACCTAGTAAGAGACGATCACGTCCAATGTTAAGAAATATAAAAACCCCTAACTCCTAGAAAAATAGTCAGATCAAAACAAAAAGCCGCCTTGTCAGGTCATTACACCATTAGAACCGCCTTGTCCGAAACCCCTATAAAGAAAACTTACCACCCTTTGGCTTGAATAACAAAGAAAATATATTGGCTTGAAAACCAAGAAAATTGACTTTAACCACGTTATTCTGCACAAACGGGATATTTTTTTCTTTGTTTTGTTTCCAGAGATAGCTTGGCACTGGAACATCGTAGAGAGTTGTTCAATGGCTCATTTTAAAGGAAATCTCTAGATCTAGCACCTTTTGCACTTAATTTTTTTAACAATTATTTTTCACGAAAAACTAAATTTTGTATATACAATATTGATCAATGACGTCATAGTCGTTGGATGTAGTATATAAAGGCTCGATCATCGCATTCAAGCTGAAACTAAGTAAAGGACAATTATGCCTCCATATATTCACAGTGATGTATAAGATTTCCCATTACATCTGTAAACTGTTCCACAGTTGCCGGTCCATACCTTGGAAGCTTTTCACTATACATGCAACATTTCTTTTGGATATTACTATGAAGTTTTGCGAATCCGGGTTGCAGCGGTAGCTAGCTACCTAGTAAGAGACGATCACTTCCAATGTTAAGAAATATAAAAACCCATAGCTCCTAAAAAAAGAGTCAGATCAAAACAAAGAGTACACCATTAGAACCGCCTTGTCCGAAACCCCTGCATAGTAAAATTTCTGTCCCTTGGCTTGAACAGCAAGGGAAATATATTGGCTTGAAAATCAAGAAAAGCGGCAGCTACTACAACATTCTGCCTAAACGGGATATTTTTTTCTTTTTTTCTTTTTTTTCTTTTTTGTATCCAGAGATAGCTTGGCACTGGAACATCGTAGAGGGTTGTTCAATAGCTCATTTTAAAGGAAATTAATTGGGTTAAAAATCTATAGTAACTAAAATAAATTATTTCTAAAAGAGAATAAATTTTTCCACCAAAAACTGCATTTTGATGTCTTTTCACACTGCAGTCTTTCAAACATAATCGTATACCAGCGGTAAGAATTGAACCCACGCCTCTGAAGAGACTGGTGGCTAACACCAGTGCCTTGGACCACTCGGCCAGGCTGCCTCTCATAAATAAATATATATGTGAATTTGGGTTGCAGCAGTAGCTAGCAACCTAGTAATAGACGATCAGTCCAATGCTAAGAAATATAAAAACCCAAAACTACTAAAAATAGAGTCAGATCAAAACAAAAGTACATCATTAGATCCGGGTTGCAGCGGTAGCTAGCAACCTAGTAAGAGACGATCACGTCCAATGTTAAGAAATATAAAAACCCATAGCTCTTAAAAAAAGAGTCAGATCAAAACAAAAAGTACACCATTGGAACCGCCTTGTCCGAAACCCCTGTATAGGAAACTTTATGTCCCTTGGCTTGAACAGCAAGGGAAATATATTGGCTTGAAAATCAAGAAAATTGACTTTAACCACGTTATTCTCCCCAAACGGGATATTTTTTTCTTTTTTCTTTTTTTTTTCTTTTCCACAGATAGCTTGGCACTGGAACATCGTAGAGGGTTGTTCAATAGCTCATTTTAAAGGAAATTAATTGGGTTAAAAATCTATAGTAACTAAAATAAATTATTTCTAAAAGAGAATAAATTTTTCCAGCAAAAACTGCATTTTTGATGTCTTTTCACACTGCAGTCTTTCAAACATAATCGTATACCAGCGGTAATTACAGTAAAGAACGATCTCTCTCCCATACTAACTGATGTATGGTGGTTCCAGGTGTAGTTACATAAAGGACGATTATAGCTCATCATAAATGGTGTTTGTCAATTATCTGGGTTGCAGCGGTAGCTAGTTACAGTAAAGAACGATCTCTCGCCTATCGTAACTTATATATGCTGGTTCCAGGGATAGTTATACACAGGGTTATACACACACCGATATAGCTCATCATTAATAGTGTTTTTCAATTATTACATTAAAAGAGGAGAATTGGAATAATACATTAAGGATCGAAATAGTTCATCATAAATTACTTTAAAGAACGAAAAGAAAGAGCTGGCAAAAATAAAGAGCATTATGAGAAAAACAAGGACGTTCTCAAATTGATTGGCAAAATTAGATATGATTAGAAAGCATCAGCTCTAAACAAATGTCGAGTTTTGAAACAATATAAAATTAACTAGGAGTTTTGCAAGAATTACATCAATTCATCATACAATAAAGAACGACCTCTTGCCTATACTAAATTTTATACGCCACTTAATTATAGTTTACGTTATTATTCCTTAAGTTATAATAAAGAACGACCTCTTGCCTATACTAAATTATATAGGCCACTTAACTATAGTATAGGTTAGTAAATTTACATTAAAAGACGATCACTGAAATAATTACAGTAAAGAACGATTTCTCTCCCATAGTAGCTGATATGTTACATTAAAAGAAGATCATTGGAATAAAAAGTTATTGCATGCATTGGACTTAGTTAGCTACTTGATCGTTTGAGGTTCGTCTCTTATTACATTAAAAGACGATCACTGAAATAACAAACTATTCCATACATTGGACTTAGTTAGCAACTTGATTGTTTGAGTTTCGTCTCTTACTATTTAAAAGAAGAAAAAGCCGTATGCTTTTTCCTGTTTGTATTTAAAGTTAAAAAACGAACTCAAGTCCAAAGAAACTGAACACTGTGGTTCATTCATATTATCTTCATTATTTTAGCTAGAATGTAAATAAACAAGATTCTTTTTTAAATTTTAAATTGAAAAGATAGTGCTTTTAATTCAACATATTAAAAGTTCTCCCCGACGGGGAATCGAACCCCCCTCTCTCAGGTAACAAGTGGGCATACTTACCATTAGACTATCGAAGACTTATAAAATAAAAGTTACATATAAGATATGATAATAATTTTTTAATCCGGGTCCGGGTTGCAGCGGTAGCTAGCAACCTAGTAAGAGACGATCACGTCCAATGTTAAGAAATATAAAAACCCATAGTTCCTAACAAAGGAGTCAGATCAAAACAAAAAGTAAACCATTAGATCCGGGTTGCAGCGGTAGCTAGCAACCTAGTAAGAGACGATCACGTCCAATGTTAAGAAATATAAAAACACATAGTTCCTAACAAAGGAGTCAGATCAAAAAAAAAAGTACACCATTAGAACCGCCTTGTCCGAAACCCCTGTATAGGAAACTTTATGTCCCTTGGCTGGAACAGCAAGGGAAATATATTGGCTTGAAAATCAAGAAAATTGACTTTAACCACGTTATTCTCCATAAACGGGATATTTTTTTCTTTTTTTCTTTTTTTTTGTATCCAGAGATAGCTTGGCACTGGAACATCGTAGAGGGTTGTTCAATAGCTCATTTTAAAGGAAATTAATTAGGTTAAAAATCTATAGTAACTAAAATAAATTATTTCTAAAACAGAATAAATTTTTCCACCAAAAACTGCATTTTTGATGTCTTTTAACACTGCAGTCTTTCAAACATAATCGTATACCAGCGGTAAGATTTGAACCCACGCCTCCGAAGAGACTGGTGGCTAACACCAGTGCCTTGGACCACTCGGCCAGGCTGCCTCTCATAAATAAATATATATGTTAATTTGGGTTGCAGCAGTAGCTAGCAACCTAGTAAGAGACGATCAGTCCAATGCTAAGAAATATAAAAACCCAAAACTCCTAAAAATAGAGTCAGATCAAAACAAAAGTACATCATTAGAATTACCTTGTCTGAAACCCTAATAGATGAATAATAAATGTCATCATAGTTTTATATTAGAGCTATGACGTGAATAGAAAAACACGAAATTATATTGTTGTTTCTGAAGACGTCATGAAATAATACCATTGCGCCATGACATCATGAAATAAAATCATTACGCCGTGACGTCATAATGAGTATATAAGAAAAGTCAAAACTGTAAATACTATCATTCTGTATTATATAATGGTTAAATTAAAGCAAACTCTATTAAAGTTTAAAAAAGAATACTACAAAAACAACAGATATAGTAACTTGAAAAGAAAAAAGCAAAGTTATTCTACCAACCAGACATATCGAGAAGTATTAATTAAGAGAGAACAACAAAGGTATTCAAACGGCAAGGCGTATCGAGAAGTATATAATAAAGAACGACCTCGTGCCTATACTAAATTTTATACGCCACTGAATTATAGTAAAGGTTAGTAATTCCACAGATAGCTTGGCACTGGAACATCGTAGAGATTGGTTCAATGGCTCATTTTAAAGAAAATTAATGGGTTAAAAATATTATATTAAAAGACGATCATTAGAAGAACAAACCATTGCATACATTGGACTTAGTTAGCTCCCTTATTCTTTGAGAGTCGTCTCTTACTACTCCAAAGAAGAAAAAGCCGTAGGCTTTTTCCTGTTTGTAATCAGCCGGGTTGCAGCGGTAGCTAGCAACCTAGTAAGAGACGATCACCTCCAATGTTAAGAAATATAAAACCCCCCAACTCCTAAAAAAAGAGTCAGATCAAAACAAAAAGTACACCATTAGAACCGCCTTGTCCGAATCCTCTATAAAGGAAACTTACCGCCCTTTGGCTTGAATAACAAAGAAAATATATTGGCTTGAAAATCAAGAAAATTGTTAAAATAAAGAACGAACCTTTTCTTCTACTAAACAAGCCTATACTAGTTAATGATAAATCTGGGTTGCAGCGGTAGCTAGCAACCTAGCAAAAGACGATCACGTCCAATGTTAAAAAATATAAAAACCTATAACTCCTAAAAAAAAGTCAGATCAAAACAAAAAGTACACCATTAGAACCGCCTTGTCCGAAACCCCTGTATAGGCAAATTTCTGTATCTTGGCTTAAACAGCAAGAGAAATATATTATCTTGACAATCAAGAAAAGTGGCGGCTACTACAAGATTCTGCCTAAACGGCATATTTTTTTCTTCTTTTTTTTCACAGATAGCTTGGCACTGGAACATCTTAGAGAGTTGTTCAATGGATCATTTTAAAGGAAATTAATTGGGTTAAAAATTCTTTGTAACTAAAATAAATTATTTCTAAAAGAGAATAAATTTTTCCACTAAAAACTGTATTTTCTATGTCTTTTCATACTGTAGTCTTTTCAAAGATATTTAATTTTTCTACATATATCATAATCGTATACCAGCGGTAAGATTTGAACCCACGCCTCCGAAGAGACTGGTGGCTAACACCAGCACCTTGGACCACTTGGCCAAGCTGCTTCTCATAACTATATATGTGAATCCAGGTTTCCGCAGTAACTAGCAACCTAGTAAGAGACGATCAGTCCAATGCTAAGAAACATAAAAAATTGGAACTATTAAAAATAGAGTCAGGTCAAAACAAAAGTACATAATTAGAACCACCTTGTCTGAAACCCTACTAGATAAATAATGAATGTCGTCATAGTTTTCGGTAAGAAGCGAATTGCTTAGCATGATGCTAAGTAATTAGCTTCCAACAGAAATTAAGCTAATGCTTCTGGAACTATCACGCTCACTTTTATGACCTGGCCTAGACGGGTGTGATTTAAGTTTTCTTAAAATAACAAGGTACATCCCCAAAACATGCTCTCTCCTTCCTAGACCCACACGTTTTTCTCTTAAAAATTTATCTTAAGCGTCTTCTACTTTAATGAGTGTCATCATACTAAGTAATTTTCTTGTGAAAGAGTTTGATTAAAGTTTTCCTAAAATCACCAGGTACTTTCCCCCAAAAGTCATAGAATCCGAATGAAAATCACACCATCAGACTCAGCTCCTATCTGAAAAAACGTGGAGTTTTATATTTTTTTTCAGAAAAAAGATCACGGATGTGTATTTATTTGCCCTTTTTTCTTTTTACCAGTTTAATATTAAGATTGATCGTTGATACATAAGGCGTTGAACTCGGATCCTTTAGTGCCGAAGGAGAGCCCATTCCACTGCACCGTGGCAACTTGTAATTTAAATATACTATTCAGTTTGTGCTGTCTCAGAAGTCTTAATAATGTGTGAAAATTAAAAAAAAAATTTAATGGCAATAAAAAAATTTAATAGTAAAGAAGGTTATTCAGGACAGTTTTTACATTAAAAGACTATCATGTAGTCATAATAAAGAACTGTCTAATGGCTCATTTTAAAAGAAATTACTTTATATAGAAACCTTTTGTAATTATCAAAAATAATTATTATTATAAAATAAATTGTTACGATATGGTAAAGAACTAACTCTAGGCCATAGTAACTAATTTAATTTTGAAACGAAAGAATTACGGCAGAAGTATAAATGATAGCATTTCGTAAAAACCGTCCACCGAGATTTGAACTCAGATCATAAGATTCAAAGTCCTAAGTGCTAACCAGAACGCCAGGAAATAATCATTTAAGAAAGAATTTCACATAAAGGACCGATATAGTTCATCGGAAATTGTATTTTTCAATTAAGTTTTTTTTTATGTAATTATTCATTATTATGTAAAATGAAGTAACTTTTGGAGGGTATTAACAAATACTTAAAGGATCGTTACTGTAAATGGGAATTTGGTAAATATAATAGGTATGATTATTTGTATTGATAGCTGAATTAATAACTAAAAGAAATTGACTCCAGGTGGCCTTGAACCACCAGCCTTTCTATTAAACTATAATAGTTTTAAAAGGCGATCATTAAAAGAACAAACCATTGCATACATTAGACATATGTAGCTTTAGCTGCCTTAGTTAGCTGCCTGATTCTTTGAGGTTTGTCTCTTATTACTCCAAAGAAGGAAAAGCCACAGGCTTTTTTCTGTTTGTAATTAGGGTTAACACAATCCAGTTTATCCAATTAAAATTGATTTTAAATGTTTTCCTGGGTGAGGATCGAATCCGGCTTGCAGCGGTAGCTATTAATCTAGTAAGAGACGATCACGCCCCATAGTGAAACTAAAGTAACCCATAATTTCTAAAAATTGATTCAACTTAAAACAAGAAGTACACTATTAGAACCGGCTTGTCCAAAACCTCTATATAGCAAACTTACCGTCCCTTGGGTTGAATAATAGGGAAAAATCTATTTGCTTGAAAATAAAGAAAATTTACTGCAACCACTATATTCCCCTCATGTGGCATCTTTTTTTTCTTTCTGTTTTTTCCCTCCTCAGCTAGCTGGGCACCGAAAAATCATAAAGAGCTTTATAATGGCTCATTTTAAAGGAAATTGCTAAATCTTGTGTCTTTTGTAATTAAAAGTAAAGTTGTTTTTATTAATTATGTGTTACTTTAGTTTTTACGATGGGGTGTGAGCGTCTCTTACTAGGTTGTTAGCTACCGCTGCAACCCGTATTTTAATCTGATTCTATTTTTAGGAGTTATGGGTTATTATATTTCTTAACATTGGACGTTATCGTCTCTTACTAGGTTGCAATCTACCGTAGCAACCCGGATTTATAATCTTCATTTATGACGTCGTGGTGCAATTGGCTAGCACGATCGGTCGTTACCCTAAAAGTTGCTGGTTGAAGCCAACCCTGGGTCGATTTCTTTTATGTGATTTTCAGCTATGAATAAAGCATGTTTATAGTATCGATCTTTTATGTATTATATATCTGTTTTAAAAATAATTTGTTTTAGTTACGAAAGGTTTTTAACTCAATTAATTTTTTTTTTAAATGAGCCATTGAACAACTCTCTACGATGTTCCAGTGCCAAGCTATCTGTGGAAAAGAAAGAAGAAAAAAGAAGCCATTTAGGCATAATACTGTAGTAGCTGCCACTTTTCTTGATTTTCAAGCCAGTATATTTCCCATGCTAATCAAGCCAAGGGACAGAAGGTTTCCTATACAGGTGTTTCGGACAAGACGGTTCTAATGGTGTATTTTTGTTTTGATCTAACTTTTTTTAGGAGTTATGGGTTTTTATATTTCTTAACATTGGACGTGATCGTCTCTTACTAGGTTGCTAGCTACCGCTTCAATCCTAATCTGCATTTATTTTAAACCACATCGATCCTTTATGTAGTTTAATGTAACCTTTAATAATAATCTGCTTACAAACAGAAAAAAGCCTACGGTTTTTTCTTTTTTGAAATAGTAAGAGACAAACCTCCATAACATGGGACGTGATCGTCTCTTACTAGATTGCTAGCTACAACTGCAACCTGGATAATATGACTAATCTGTAATTTTACATTAGTTGTAATGTCGAAGTAGCTGTAATGTTAGAGCTACTATAGGTATATCCGATGAATCCGATGATTCAATGTGATAATAGCAAACTCTTTTTTTTTTAAATAGTAAGAGACGATCCTCAATAAAATTGGACGTGGTCGTCTCTTACTACATTGCTAGCTACAGCTGCAACCTGGATAATATGACTAATCTGTAATGTTACATTAGCTGTAATGTCGAAGTAGCTGTAAAGTTACACTTACTATAGGTATACCCGATGAATCCGATGATTTAATGTGATAGTAGCAAACGCTACTATAACATCCGATGTTATATTAGCAAACGCTACTACAGTGCTATAGAAAAAAGAGGCTTTTTCTGCAAAATGATTCTATTTTAAAAACTATTTTGTTTTTAAATACAAAAGGCACTAGATGTAGCAATTTCCTTTAAAATGAGTCATTATACAGCTCTATAATTTTCCAGTGCCCAGCTAGCTCGGGAGAAAAAAAAATGAAAAACAAACCTGCAGTCGATGCGGAATATCTTGGTTGCAGCTACTTTTCTTGATTTTTAAACGGATGTATTTTCCTTGTTTTTCAAGCCATGAGGCAGCTAGCATACTATATAGGGATATTGGAGAATCTCTTTCTAGGTTGCTAGCTACTGCTGCAGCCCGGATATTTTGAAAAAAAACTGGATAGCGAGAAAAACTGTAATTCCTAGCTGATTAAGGAAAGGTAACCAATATCTAAAGTCAGTCTTAATCCACTGTTTAAGCAAGGTTAACATAAGATAATGATGATCACATCTTTCGGTGGAATTTCATTAACAAAAATCACATTTTGTGGCATGTTTATTATCGGGCATAAGCAAGTTAAAAGCATTTTCTGTGAACAATGGATGGTCCAGACTCATCGTATTCCTGCTTAGAAATCCACTTGTTTTGGAATGTTGAGTCGGAAGCTAAGATAGATCCACCTATCCATGCGGCGTATTTTCTCTCAGGCATTGCAATAACTTTGATCTTCATAGTGGATGGTGCAAGGGCAGTAATTTCCTTTTGCATTCTGTCAGCGATGCTAGGGAACATTGTAGAACCACCAGACAAGACGATGTTTCTAAATAGATCCTGTCTGATATCACCGTCGCATTTCATGATACTTTTGTACGTTGTTTCGTGAATCCCGTAAGATTCCATACCGAGAAAAGATGGCTGGAATAAGACTTCTGGGCATCTGAATCTCTCATCACCTATAGTGATGACTTGACCATCAGGCAGCTGATAGTTCTGTTCAAGAGATGCTGAGCTGGCAGCAGTTACTATCTCCTGCTCGAAGTCCAATGCAACATAGCAAAGTTTTTCTTTGATATCACGAACAATTTCTCTTTCGGCAGTGGATGTAAAGGCATATCCTCGCTCAGTTAAAATTTTCATCAAATAATCGGTCAAATCTCGACCAGCAAGATTCAATTTTGAAATTGCATGTGGAAGAACATAACCATTGTAGATGGGTACAGCTTGTGACACACCTTCGCCAGAGTCAAGAACAATACCAGTGGTTCTTCCAGATGTGTAGAGGGAAAGTACGGCTTGGATAGCAACGTGCATTTTAGGGGTTTTAAAAGTTTCAAACATGAGCTGAGTCATTTTTTCTCTGTTGGCTTTCGGGTTAAGAGGAGCCTCTGTGAGTAACACTGGATGCTCTTCTGGGGCAACGCGAAGTTCATTGTAGAAGGTATGATGCCAGATCTTTTCCATATCGTCCCAATCTGAGACAATCCCACGCTCAATAGGATACTTCAGTTCCAAAATTTTCCTTTTTGCTTGAGCGTCATCACCTACATAAGCATCCTGGCTACCTGAATCAATCATCACTCTCGTATGTTTTGGACGTCCAATCACAGCAGGAAACACAGTTTTTGGGGCATTATCTCCTGAGAATCCTGCTTTACAAACACCTGATCCATTATCAATAACAATTGGAACTAAATTTTCCGTCATTTTTTTCGAATTTCCTAGTTATTCTTACTATAAAATTACGTGAAAAGCTGAAGGTACGTATCAAATAGCGAAATCCTATCAAAAAATAAAACTAATTTTAAAATTTTCAGGTATTTTTCTAGTTTAAAATAAAAAATAAAAAGCATTGCTCGGACACCATAAATATTTTTTCAGTTTACAAAATAACCTTAGAGATTCTGAACTGAAAACTAAAATAGAAAAGTGGATTTGTTTTCTACGGAAATATAGCACAAAAGATACGCACTTTAGAAGTTGAGCCACAAAAAAGTTTGATTCCAGGAGACAATTATAACTTTGAAGTGAGAGGTAGAATTAAACTTTTGTTGATGAAATCGAACAAACAACAAAACTAATTTAAAAATGTTCAGGTATTTCTCTAGTTTGAATTAAAATTAATATTATTATTTCTCAGACACAATAAATATTTTCGCAGTTTAAATAATAACCTTAGCAATTCTGAACTAGAAACTAAAATAAAATAAGAAATTGAATTTCATTTCTACGAAAATATAGCACTAAAGATACGTACTTTAGAAGTTGAACCGAAAAAATTGGTTCCAGGAGACAATTATATCTTTGAAACAAGAGATGAAATAAAAGTTTCGTTTATTAAAAATCAAACTCAAAACAAACTAATTTATAAATTTTCAGGTATTTCTCTAGTTTGAAACAAAAAATTAATATTATTGCTGCGACACTATAAATATTTTTCCAGTTTGCATACTAATATTAGCGATTATGGACTGATGCAACTATATATAACATTATAATATCGCATTTACTTTTGCATCATATATGGTTGCAGCCTAAGATTATGACGTGATTCATCAATCTTGTACATGATTGGACGTCATGAAATCAAGAAAAGACTCAAGTTGTCTGTGTTTAGAAGACAAGTGACAGTGCAAATCTATATATAGAACCCTGCCACGGGCTGAGTGCCGGAGCCTGGTGGCGTAACACTTATAAGGAAAAATTTAAGATTTTCATTTATGGAGAAGAACATTAAGTTGCTTAAAGAGCAAAAAATCGGTAATTGCAAAAACCCTTGTATGTATTCTTACATGGGATTAAAACAATCTTAAAACCCTGAAATAGAAAACCAAAAAATTGAAGCTTAGCAGAAATCGCTGTTAGAAATCCGACTTGCTGTAAAAATCAAATATTTATGAATGGATTCAGTATGAAAAGATATTGAATCGCCTAAGGAACACAAAAACTGGCAATTGCAAAAATATTTGTATATGATTTAGCAAGGCATTACAGCAATTCTAAAACCTTAGAAAAGAAAACCAAAAGTTTGAAAAGACATTGAATTACGGAAAGAGATATACAGAAACCTGCCGTGTGCCGACTGCCGGGGCACAGTGGTGTCACGCTTATGAGGAAAAATTGAAGATTTTCATGTACGAAAAAACATTTAATTGTTGAAAGAACCAAAAATTGGTAATTGCAAAAATAATTTACCAGTACATATATTTTGATAAATGGTTAAAACAATTTGAAAACCCTAAAATAGAAAACCAAAAGTTTGAAACTTAGTAGAAATCGTTTTTGGAAATCGGACGTGCTGTAATAATCAAATATTTATGAATAGATTCAGTAGGAAATACATTTAATTTCCTAAAGAATCAAAAACTGGTAATTACAAAAAAATTGAATATATTTTAAAAAGGCATTGCAACAATTCTAAAACCTCAAAGACCTCTTGCCTGTACAAATTTTATACGTTATCCGGGTTGCAGCGGTAGCTAGCAACCTAGTAAGAGACGATCACGTCCAATGTTAAGAAATATAAAAACCCATAGTTCCTAACAAAGGAGTCAGATCAAAACAAAAAGTACACCCTTAGAACCGCCTTGTCGGAAACCCCTGTATAGGAAACTTTATGTCCCTTGGCTTGAACACCAAGGGAAATATATTGGCTTGAAAATCAAGAAAAGTGGCAGCTACTACAACATTCTGCCTAAACGGGATATTTTTTTTTTCTTTTTTTCTTTTTTCTTTTCCAGATATAGCTTGGCATTGGAACATCGTAGAGGGTTGTTCAATAGCTCATTTTAAAGGAAATTAATTGGGTAAAAATTTATAGTAACTAAAATAAATTATTTCTAAAAGAGAATAAATTTTTCCACCAAAAACTGCATTTTTGATGTCTTTTCACACTGCAGTCTTTCAAACATAATCGTATACCAGCGGTAAGATTTGAACCCACGCCTCCGAAGAGACTGGTGGCTAACATCAGTGTCTTGGACCACTCGGCCAGGCTGCCTCTTATATTACAATAAAGAACGATCTTTTGCCAAGAGTAACTGATATACAGTGGCTCCAGGGGTAGCTACATCCGGGTTACAGCGGTAGCTAGCAACCTAGTAAGAGTTATAGTAAAGAACGATCTCTCGCCAATAGTAACTCATATACGGTGGCTCCAGGGGTAGGTACAAGTACATAAAAGGATCGATATGGTTCATCGTAAATGCAGAATATGTAAGTTTCATCAGATATAATTTCATGATCAAGATTGATCAATGACGTCATTATCATAGGTATTACCCAGATTGTCTCTTACTAATCCAATTAAGAAAAAGCCATAGGCTTTTTCCTGTTTGTAATTTCACAGTATCTTGATGTAGTGGTAGTCCGGTTTGTAGCAGTAGCATTACAATGAAACATAAATAGGGATTATGTAATTTCCAATAGTATCATGGCTGTAGAGATGGCTGAAACCTAGTTACAATAAAAAACGATCATTGGAATAACAAAAAATTGCATACCTTTGGAATTAGCTAGCTACTTGATTATTTGAGACTCGTCTCTTACTATTTAAAAGAAGAAAAAGCCGTAGGCTTTTTCCTGTGTGTAATCATCTGGGTTGCAGCGGTAGCTAGCAACCTAGTAAGAGACGATCACGTCCAATGTTAAGAAATATAAAAACCCATAGTTCTTAAAAAAAGAGTCAGATCAAAACAAAAAGTACACCATTAGAACCGCCTTGTCCGAAACCCCTGCATAGTAAAATTTCTGTCCCTTGGCTTGAACAGCAAGGGAAATATATTGGCTTGAAAATCAAGAAAAGTGGCAGCTACTACAACATTCTGCCTAAACGGGATATTTTTTTCTTTTTTTTTCTTTTTTTTTCTTTTTTTGTATCCAGAGATAGCTTGGCACTGGAACATCGTGGAGGGTTGTTCAATAGCTCATTTTAAAGGAAATTAATTGGGTTAAAAATCTATAGTAACTAAAATAAATTATTTCTAAATTATAATAAAGAACGACCTCTTGCCTATACTAAATTTTATAGGCCGCTTGACTATAGCATAGGCTAGTACAGTTATTATATTTAAGGCCAATATATTAAAATTTTCTACTAAAAGACGGTCATTGGAATAAAAACCCAATACATACAGTTGATTTAGTTAGTTACTTGATTGTTTGAGGCTAGTCTCTTACTATTTCAAAGAAGAAAAAGCCGTAGGCTTTTTCCTGTTTGTAATCAATTAGAAAGAGTTCTACCTTTAATGTAATGTACTAAAGGTCAAACTCTTCCTTATACTAACTTGCATACGCAACTTCACTATAGTTAAGATTACAGTATTTATATTTTTACATTAAAAGACGATCACTGAAATAACAAACCATTCCATACATTGGATTTAGTTAGCTACTTGATTGTTTGAGTTTCGTCTCTTACTATTTAAAAGAAGAAAAAGCCGTAGGCTTTTTCCTGTTTGTATTTATAGTTAAAAAACAATTTACAATAAAGAACGACAACTAGCCCATGTTAACTGAAACATAAATGGGGATTATGTAATCCGGGTTGCAGCGGTAGCTAGCAACCTAGTAAGAGACGATCACGTCCAATGTTAAGAAATATAAAAACCCATAGTTCTTAAAAAAAAGAGTCAGATCAAAACAAAAAGTACACCATTAGAACCGCCTTGTCCGAAACCCCTGCATAGTAAAATTTCTGTCCCTTGGCTTGAACAGCAAGGGAAATATATTGGCTTGAAAATCAAGAAAAGTGGCAGCTACTACAACATTCTGCCTAAACGGGATATTTTTTTCTTTTTTTCTTTTTTTTTTCTTTTGTATCCAGAGATAGCTTGGCACTGGAACATCGTAGAGGGTTGTTCAATAGCTCATTTTAAAGGAAATTAATTGGGTCAAAAATCTATTTATAATTAGGAACGACCTCTTGCCTATACTAAATTTTATACGCCACTTAATTATAGTATAGGTTAGTAATTCAACAGATAGATTGGCACTGGAACGTCGTAGAGAGTTGTTCAATGGCTCATTTTAATTACATAAAGGCTCGATCATCGAATTTAAGCTCAAACTAAGTAAAGGACAATTATGCCTCCATATATTCACAGTGATGTATAAGATTTCCCATTACATCTGTAAACTGTTCCACAGTTGCCGGTCCATACCTTGGAAGTTTTTGACTAAACATGCAACATTTCTTTTGGATATTACTATGAAGTTTTGCGAAAGCATCTCTAGCTGACTTTTCAACAAAATCTATTCTTTCAGAGATAATTTTAATCTTTAATTTTGAATATTTTTCGTAATCCCGGTAAAACATTCGTAAAATTTATCTCAATTTAAAAAGTTCAGCCTGTTTTAATTAAGAAGCATGGGGTGTAATACGGGTCTTTATTAACGTATAATATTTCACGGCTTTTAATCTAGGAGTTAGCAAGCAATAAGAAAAATGAAGTAATGAAAAGATTCAAGTCTTTGTTTTAAGTTAGTTCGTTATTTTAGCGTAAAGAAGAATTTAAAATAAAAAATTTTTCATCCATTTCTATATTCTTTTTTTTTTGTTTTCACATAGGAACTTTAACATTATCTATGCTGTTGGTTCAAAAAGATTCTCAAAATATGAGAAAAAAACAAATTGAATCAATTAATTACATTAGTTTATATATGTTTTTTTTTTATTTAGAGCAGCACATGATAATGGCAAGACATTAGCCTCTTATCAAAAAGGATAAATAAATTCACTTAAAAAGAAACATCCTAGAAAAGAAACGAACTTAAAAAAAAAAAAAATCAACTTAACATTACAAAATAAAGACCTAATCCAAACAGCATTCGTAAATAATGCTAAATGGCGGAAAATGAAAACCACCACTTGTATTCGTATTAAACACTTAGCACTCTACATAATTCTGGACATCTAAAGAGTTGGAAAACACTTTTTCAAAATAATAGTATCCCTGCAGACTTTAAAAAACCTAAAATAACTATACTCTGCTGAACTATAGACATGGGCAATAATTTGGTCTTTACTATAACTTGTTGTTCAAGCCCAGGGGCTGTAATTTTCCTTCATAGGGAGTAATTTTTGTTTTAGACAAGGCGGTTCTAATGGTTTTCTTTGTAGCTCGATCTGACACTGTTTTTAGAAGTTATGGGCTGTTTTATTTCTTAGTATGGGACGTGATTGTATCTTACTAGGGTGGTGTTACCGCTACAACTCTGATCGCTAAAGCTATGATACCAATAAAACTGGCATTATCTCGATTTATAATGAACCATACCCATCCTTTATGTAAAATCTATAATCAAAGACGGATTAAAGAAGAAGAGACGTCTTTGAAATCTACTGAAAAACTGGTTGCTTCTTTAAACTATTTTACTAGGTTGTAACTCTTGCTGAACCCATGATTATATATGCTAATGCTTTACCAGACCTGTTTTTTCAAGGATAATTACCAACAGGAAAAAGACTATGGCTTTCTCTTAGTTGGAGTAGTAAGTAACGAACCTCACAAAGTTAGGCAGCTAAATAAGTAAAATTATGGCACTATACCCCTGCAAAGCAACTTTTCCAAAGATACTTGTAATATCTTAACTTTTCATTTCTATTTACTGAAGTTTGTTCTTTACTCAGTTTCAGCTATCTCAACATCCATGATTCCAAAATTCATAGTGAACTACACCGATCTTGTATATAAATACTGACGTCATCGTAGCTAACGTCATAATATAGCATTTAGTGTTCACGTTATATATGGTTCTAACCTACAGTTATGAAGAAATTTATTATCTAGTATATGAAAACGTAGTTTTTTGTAAAAATATTGATCTTATTTTAAATTTAAAATATAAAAAAGAAACTTGTTTTAGTTACCTCCTAGCTAAAATAATGAAGATTATATGAATGAACCACAGGGTTTAGTTCCTTTGGGCTTGAGTTCGTTCTTTACTATGATAACATGCGCTAAAGGTCGTTTTTTACTATACTTAGGCACCATAAACTGAATGGTATATTTATATTAGAAGTTACCACGGTCCTGTGGAGATGGACTTGTCTTTCAGCTAAGAAGGATTTGAGATCAAATCACGCTGTGGTAACAATCACACTCAATTCCTACGATTCCACAATGTCCTGGTGACCACAAGACCTTGATATCGGTTGTTGCTTTATAGATATCAAGAAGGTCATTGGTCAACCTTTTCACTTTTTCTTCATCGGAATCGATATTTTCGATTGCTTCGATTGCATTGATATTATCTGTCATAATCAACATTTTTTGAAGTCTGTTCTCTGGGAGAATGCATTTTTTTATATACGCACAAGCTAACAGCAATCCTGCTACTTCAGCTTCGTTATACTGCTGTTGCCAGTGCGAAATGCATAAACAGCTTCTTTTCGGGGAACGGCCACGGCACAAGCCGCTCCGTCATTTTTTTTAAAGGACCCGTCAGAATAAAGTTGGATGTAGTCGTGGTAATTTTCCCTGAGGATTCTGTAGAAGAAATATTTTTTGTTTTCCCATGGTGCATCCAATAACACTTGTATATTTCTTTTATCGACGATTTTTCCGAGCACGATTCTCCTTCGCAACATTTTTGCTTCATCACTAATATTTTTCATTTTGAATAATATCTAACCTTCAAACACCACTCTCCAAGCTAATTACGTTTTTCTGGATGCCTCAGAATTTTTTCTGGATTCACTCTAATTTTTTGTAATGATATATTTTTGGCTTCAGACAAATTTGCTACTATTTAAAGAGATAGTTTTGCACCTTTTAAATTTGGTCTATTTATTTGTTCTTACACTTGAGAGGCAACACTGTCTGTGCAGCAAAAATTGCGTACGTTATATTTGGAGATTGAAAAGACCTAACGTCTGGTTCAGTCACCTAACGTCTAAATGTACTATAGCCATTACCCAATAGCGTGGAGAAACGAAGGGGTGAAAATGACACTTCGGTGTGATTCTTTTACATAGATTACTGGCCCCACTGGCGCTCCCCCCCCCCCCACTGACATCACGTCATCATTTCTAAGGCATTTTACAGTTATTTCCAGCTAAACATTACACATCAAATCCATTGTTTCATGTTTTCAGAACCCAGCCCTACGTAATATACCATCTCAATTCCCAACCTTTACCACACTATTACTTAAATCATAAGTAATAGTGATTATTAAATCATAATCTTATTTTAGTTACTATAGGCTGAAGTTCTTTCTTTACTGTAATGATAATTTAAAAACAAGTTTAATATAAATATTTTACGAAAAACTACATTTTTCGTGTACAAGATTGATCAATGACGTCATAATCGTAGGCTGTACCCAGGTCGTTTCTTTTATTAAAACAATATAAAACAACTCGGAAATTAGGGGAAATTTGTGTTGTTTGTGTAGTCCTTACGTTTGATACTATGGACCAGAGTTCGTTCTTTACTATAACACAAACAGGAAAAAGCCTATGGCTTTTTCTTATTTGGAATAGCAAGAGACGAAGTTCTGAGAATCAGGCAGCTAACTAAGTCCAATATGTGCCATGGTTTGTTTTATACTAGGTTTCAAAAATCTCCACAGCCATGATACCGATGAAACTTACATAATCTCTATTAATGATTAACTAGAGTGATCTGTATACAACATATCTTAGAGAAGCAACTTTCAAAAGATGTTTGTTTGAAGTTATATTGTCAATAGATTATTTCAATTAGCGTCGGCATGTCGTTCTTTACTGTATTAAATAAAAAAAACAAGTTTTTTAAACTGAAAGTAAGGAGCAACATTAAAACTTAAAACGAACAGAAATTATTCCGTATATGAAAGGGGCTGTCCCCTCCTCAACTCTTCGCTCTTTACGCTAAAGTTTTTTATTGTTTTAAAAAATAAAGTTGTGAGACAGAGTCAAACTTTAGCGTAAAGAGCGAGGCGTTGAGGAAGGGACAGCCCCTTTCATATACGGAATAATTTCTGTTCGTTTTAAGTTTTAATGTCGCTCCTTACTTTCAGTTTAAAAAACTTGTTTTTTTATTTAATTTCTGATCGTTTTTTACTTAATGTAGCTTTTATTTTGGCTCACCGTCATTGAATAAGTAAACAAAATTGGCATAAGAATTTTACTTTTCTTTTGCTAAATGGATGTCTCTAAATTTGGTTATGACGTAATTTACAAATTAACTTACGTAACTAACTTCTATATTCGTATATTTTTCTTCTGGAAAAAAATACAAAGTTGCAGATTTTTGCAGATATGAGCTTGAAACCTATGTAATAGGTCTTTCTGATACGTTGAATCTGACGGTGTGATTTTCATTAAAATTCTTTCACTTGTAGGGGATGTTTCCCCTCTCTTTAAAAAATCGGATAAATTTTCTCAGGCTCGTAGCCTTTGATGAGTAATACTAAACTTAATAAAATTTATATATTTAGAATCAGCATTATAAACCCATTCTTTTGATACATTTGTTGACATCAAAATTCCGTTTTTAAAAGCCTCGATTACTATTGAGCTGTATCGCTTGTTTTTTTATTGTTTTTTTTATTACGTATATGTTATTACGTATATGAGGGGGTTCTCCCCTTAGTCAATACCACGCTCTTTACGTTAAAAGCTAAAAAAAAAATTAATTCACAAACCCCTGAATCCCAAAGGCCGTTTAATTAGAATAGATAGCTCTTTTGAAAGCACTAAAAAAACTGTAGAGTAAAGAGCGAGGTATTGACTTGGGGGGAGAACCTCCTTATATGCGTAATAATTTCTGTTCGTTTTAAGTTCTTATGTTGCTTCTTATTTTCAGTTGAAAAAAACTTGTTTTTTTTAATTTAATTTCTGATCGTTTTTTAAATAATGCTTGGAAATCCGGCGCCCCCTTCATAGAAATGTCTCTTACCCCAAAGAAACATCCTCCAAAGAAAATATTCTCCCAAGTAACCCCCTCCTCCAGCCCCAACCTCCAGAAAAAAATCCTTCCTGAAAATGTCTATATATTTCCCAATAACCAATAAATAATGCTGGCAAGTCCGGCGCCCCCTTCATGGCAATTTCCCTTCCCCCATGAAAACTTCCTTCATGGACAGATTCTCCAACATAACCTCCGACCCCCCCCCCCACTCCCCAGAAAAAAACCCTCCTGAAAACTTCTGTATACTTCCCAATAACCAATACTATATGTTAACATTGGGTAAAGTTCATAACTTTTAGCCCTCCCCCCGGGACTTCGAGGGATTAAGTCATCCTAAAAGACATAGTTATCATATTTTCGACCATGCTGAACAAAATGGCTATCTCAAAATTTTGATCGGGTGACTTTCGGGAAAAAATGAGCGTGGGAGGCGGCCTAGTTGCCCTCCATTTTTTTTGGTTAATTAAAAAGGACACAAGAACTTTTAATTTTCGTTCCAATGAGCCCTCTCACGATATTCTAGGACCACTGGGTCGATACGATCACCCCTGGAAAAAAAAACAAACAAATAAACACGCATCCGTGATCTTTCTTCTGGCAAAAAATGCAAAATTCCACATTTTTATAGATAGGAGCTTGAAACCTCTACAGTAGGGTTCTCGGATACGCTGAATACAAATCTGATAGAGGTTTTGAGACACAACCTGCCAACGCAGTGCAAATCTCCTTCTTTGCGTTCACTTGGTCTGTTGGACTGGAATAAATTTCTGCCAATTTTTCGTCAATATGCTGCTTCAATGACCCAAATTTTTCGTTGGGAATAGTTCTTTTTTCGTGTCTACTTGTTTCAGTCCCTTGATCTTTTATTTTTGCACGAATTTTGTTTATCAAATTAAAGAAGTCTAATTGTTCATTGGGAATAGTTCTTTTTTTGTGTCTACTTGTTTCAGTCACTTGATCTTTTATTTTTGCACGAATTTTGTTTATCAAATTAAAGAAGTCTAATTGTTCATTGGGAATAGTTCTTTCTTCGTGTCTACTTCTTTCAGTCTCTTGATCTTTTATTTTTGCACGAATTTTGTTTATCAAATTAAAGAAGTCTAATTGTTCATTGGGAATAGTTCTTTCTTCGTGTCTACTTGTTTCAGTCCCTTGATCTTATATTTTTGCACGAATTTTGTTTGTCAAATTAAAGAAGTCTAATTGATAAATATTTGAATCCCGCTTACTTCCTTCGTACATTTGTCTTTTGGGCTCCTTTGTTGATTTACAATGTCCATTGTGAAAAATTTGTTCCTTAAGCTTATTTTCTTTTACTGTTTGCTCTGTTATCTCTTGCTTCCAAGTGAAACAATCTACCACGTTCATTGAATTTTTCGCCTTTAATTCGTTTGAACTTAGCAATAATATTACTTTTGTTCGTTTAGGTGGACTGTATTCAGTTAATTGTATTTTCATCTCATTTTTATAACAATCTACTATACCAGGGGGCTTAATTATAACTGTATGTTTTTTTTTACTACGGATTTGGTCATGCTCATGCTTAATTTTTGCAGCCTGTGTATTGACCATTTCGTTCAAAATTACTCGTAACTCTTCTAGTACACCAGCTTTCGTATATGACTCCATTTCTAACAATCTTAGAATTTCTGTAAGGTCACTTGCCACATCCCAGAGCAACTGATCATCTTTGTTTAATATAAAACTGACTGTGAAAGTATCAGATGGGTCTTCGAAATATCTAATTACCCTCTCATTACTCCAGGCTTCTGTGCCAGTACAATAAATACATAATACAATAAGTAACGCTGCAGTATAGTAATTCCAATTCATTATTTTCTATTGTCAGATTTTCATTTGTCTAATGGTAATCACTACAGCAAAAATGAACTGGGCATTTATGAAACTTTGCTACAAAAAATTTTATATTATGCGTAAGCTGTAAATAATATTGTAAATTGTTATTTAAAACTGCTGCAATATGTTATTCTTTTTCAAAAAATGTTTTAAACCACAAACACTAGTACTGTATGTCAGTTCAAAAGGATGACGGATAAAAACTCTCCTGAGTAGTTTTGTTCCATTGAGTATCAAATTGAGGTTGGACCCTTTTAGCAGGGACTCATGACAAGTCTGCTGTCCAACTTTGTTGAGGTAGAGATCAATACCTTGACCCCATATTGCTAAGCAGAGCATCATTCTTTTTGTCCTACCACAAGGTGATATGCCTGTTTGGTACTCCTATTTATTGGATTTGCGCGAGGAAAAGGGCAAAGTCCCTAAGTGTAAAAAATAGTAGCCTACATTATTCGAAATACAGGAAGAAGCAAACACAATTGAAGCATCGATAATTTGTAAAAAGGACTGTGTCACAATGCCTTACAAACTGCCGGAGTTGAGACTTTCTAAACTTTTCAATTTTCGCTAGTTTTTTTTTGTGCAGAGAAGGACAAATGTGTGCAGAGAAGGACAGATGAATTGTAAGTTTGCAGAATTTTGTTTCTTTTGCTGTTTTTAGATTAGATTTTCTTAATGTTTAATGCTCAATTGTTGAACGTCTGATAGATTAAAAAAATAAAATCTTCTTTCTGAAAAAATCTTACCCCCTCCCCCCCCCCCCCAAAAAAAAAAAAACTTCTATTGAGACAAAATTTAGCTATAGACTAAGCTATGTGCAAGGTTGGGGGATTAAAGATTGAAACGAAAGTTACCCCAAAAAAATTATTAAAAAATGTAAATTATTGCCTATAGGGGGGGGGGATAGGGGGCTATCATTTTAAAATGATAATACCTCATTTTTTTATTATTGAAAGCAGGGATGCCAAAAAAACATTTTTTTTTTTTCACTTCAAGTGGAGACGGAAGAAAATGATATCAGATTCCCTGGGAAACCATTGAAATATTTTGATCGACCCAGGGCCCTCCATTGGGGGTTGTTCATTGTCTTAGGTATTGCGTGATTTCTCATAGGCTACTGGCCTAAGTTAGCTTTTGTGTGTGCTCCCTTTTAATTAGATTCTTTGGATCTTATTCAATGCCACGGCGAATCTATGACTCAGATTTCCAATCAAATGGGGTATATCTGAATAATTTCGACATTTTTGTTGTTGTCATTGTACCCCTTTACTCATACCCTAAATTTTTTTTTTAGGAACACTAAGCTGTTTAATGCTATTTCACGTGTTTTTTTTAACCATATAGTGACCTAGTTAATAATTAAGTAAATTGTTTTTTTTAATGTAAAGCTGAGACGGTATCCTGTCAAGGTGGTATCCAGAGGGGGGGGGGGTGTAGGGAGGTATGACATTTAAATGATAATATCTTTAAAAAAAAATTATTGAAAGCAAGGATGCAAAAAAGTCAATTTCTTTTAATTTAAAGAATAGACGGCAGTACAGGAGGTTGTCCGACTCCGAACAGTACCACGTGGTTTATGGTTTTCTCAGTGAGAATGAAAAAACAGGAATTTTCTCACTTGAAAAACCATGAATTTTGTCACGTTTATGGTTGTTTTCATGGATGGTTATGTGTGTTGTTCGATTTATTTGATGTTTTTCTCGGATGTCAACATCAAATTATGGATGTTTTATGGTTTTTGTCAGTGAGAATTTGAAAAACAGGAACTTTGTCACATTTATGGATGTCAACAGCAATTCATGTCTGTTTTATGGTTTTCTCAGTGAGAATGAAAAAACAGGAACTTTGTCATATTTATGGATGTCAACAGCAATTCATGTCTGTTTTATGGTTTTCTCAGTGAGAATTTGAAAAAACTGGATGTTTTATGGTTTTTGTCAGTGAGAATTTAAAAAACAGGAATTTTATCACATTTATGGATGGTTTTATGGATTTTGTCAGTGAGAATGAAAAAACAGGAACTTTCTCACTTTCATGGATGTCAACAGCAATTTATGTATGTTTCATGGTTTTTGTCAGTGAGAATGGAAAAACAGTATTTTTCTCACTTTGCTGTCAGTCATTAATCAAATTGTTTCCGGGCAAAGTTTGGTAATGTCTGACAGGTACTGCTCCAGGAATAGATCCAAGTCATTAATGTCTTTGCCTCGGGAACAGTTCTACTGGTCGAACTCCAAAGGATATTAATAACCAAAGGCCATGGAAACAATTAGGCAAGAAACATCTTAGCGATGAATTGTTTTAGCGCGCGAGAAGGTTTCCTATTAATTTGAAATGCGTTAGCACAGAGATACCAATAACAAAGGAACACGCTGAATTTGCGTTTAGGGATTATTTGGGCGAAATCGTTTTAGACAGGTTATGGAACTATTTCGGCGAAACAGATAGAGACATTTTAAAAGAAGATTTTTGAAGAGATTTTAGAAGAGAATTTAAAGGTGAAACTCTGTGGTCGTTATAATACACAAGTTTCATTTGAACAGTGTTGTGAGGTCCTCTAACCCAACCCCAAAGGGTTCCAATCCTCCTACCCCAACCCCGAAGGAAGCCCCCGGTCCTCAAAGGCCCCCAAGCTCCCAAAGGCCCTCCACCGGTCCTCAAATGTCCCCCAGGCCCCCAACTGCCCCCCCCCGGACACTCAAAGGTCCCCCGGGCTCCCAAAGGACCACCGGCCCTCAAGGGACCCACAGACCCTCAAAGGCCATCCCCGGGCCCCCCAAAGGCCCATCGAGTTCCCAAAAGACCAACAGGGTCCCAAAGGCCCTCCACCGGTCCCCAAATGTCCCCCAGGCTCCCAACTGGCCCCCGGACCCCCAAAGGCCCTCCCCCGGCCCCCAAAGGTCCACCGGTCTCCCAAAGGACCAATCGGTCCTCAAGTGCCCCCCAGACCCCCAAAGGCCCACCCAGACCCCCAAATGCCATCCCCAGA
>NC_142808.1:21872528-21887553 GCF_049724085.1 Artemia sp. Qi Xiang Cuo | reverse complement strand
ATTTTTTGACAATTCTGAACAAAATGGGTATCTCAAAATTTTGATCGGGTGACTTTGGGAAAAAATGAGCGTGGTAGGGTCACTTTTGGTCACTTATAAATGACACTAGAACTTTTAATTTCCGTTCAAATGAGTCCTCCAGCGATATTCTAGGACCACTGGGTCGATACAATTACCCATGGGGAAAAAAACAACAAATAAACGCGCATCCATGATCTTTCTTCTGGCAAAAAATACAAAATTCCACATTTTTACAGATTAGAGAACTCTACTGTAGGGTTCTCTGATACGCTGAATCTGATGATGTGATTTTCATTACGGTTCTGTGTATTTTAGGGGCAAATTTTCTCAGGCGCGGTAAGACTAAACTTGATGAAACTTATATACTTGAAATTAGACCCCGGCGCCGTGCCGACGGATCAACCGAACGCCGCCGACGAGAGGCCCGGTCGAACTCCACCGAAGTGTCGTACCGCCGCCGGCGTGCCGCAGGCGCGCCGCCGCCTGCCGAGGCGGCGGCGTCCGGTCGACTTCAAATTAATTTTGCGGCAATTCTTTATTGCGTCAACCTCCAAGTCGGAGCTTTTTCTTATCGTGTGGTTTAGTATTTCGATTTGCCTGATTAGAAATCAAGCAGGGCTTGCACTATCCCCGAATTTTCCCAAAAATCTATGAGTCAACCCGAAAAAAATTTGGTTCCCCGAATCCCCGAAGATAACGCAATCACGGTGCCACCCCTAACGATTTATCACCAGTGACTTTCCCTGCCAAATATTACTTTGCATACCATAATTCTTCACCACTCTCTTGTTCATTAATTTTCGTCTCTTTTGTTACTTTTTAGAAAAACCAGACAGATGCAATATGCAATTGCAAATACTGTAATATACACAGTTCTTCTCATGTTGACAAAAAAAGAATCGTCTTTATGAAATGAGTTTAAGTAATTTCGAATGCAGTTTCTTAATCGCTATTTCTTACATCATTCGTAGTCAAGAATTTTATTTTCAAGTTGAATAGAATTATAGAACGCATTCACTACAATACAGCTTCAGCCTTCAGTTGGATTTTGAAATTGACAGCCGAGAGATTGTTTCTACAGTTGAATTGTAAATTTGTAGATTTTTTTTTGCTGTTTTTAAATAAGATTTTCTTAATGTTTAATACTCAATTGTTGAAACCTGATAGAAAAAACAATCTTCTTTCTGAAACATTTTTACCCCCCCCCCAAAAAAAACCCTTCTATTGAAACAAAATTTAGATATAGAATAAGTTATGTACAAGGTTGGGGAATTAAAGATTGAACAGGAAGTTATCTCAAAAATATACTTCATAAATAAATTGTAAATTATTGCCTATAGGGGGGATAGGGGCTATAATTTTTAAATGATAATACCTCATTTTTTTTATTGAAAGCAGGGATGCCAAAAAGATAATTATTTTTTTCATTTAAAGTAGAGACAGAAGAAAATGATATCAAATACCCTTGGAAACCATTGAAATATTTTGATAGACCCAGGGCCCCCTATTAGGACTTGTTCATTGTCTTGGGTATTTTGCGATTTCTCATAGCCTACTGGCCTAATTGGACTTTTGTGTCTGCTCCCTTTTAATTAGATTCTTTGGATCTTATTGAATACCACGGCGAATGTATGACTCAATTTTTCAGTAATTTGAGGTATATCTGAATAATTTCAATATTTTTGTTTTTGTCTTTGTACCCCTTTACTCATACCCTCAATTTTTTTTCAAGGAACAATAAGCTGTTTAACGTTATTTTGCGTGTTTGTATGAACCATATAGTGACCTAGTTAGTAGAGAAGCCCTAATATCTCCCACCCCTCACTCCTGTTGCCATCTAGAATTTAGTTTAACGTTTACAGTACATAATTTATTGTTTTTCTCACTGAGAATGAAAAAACAGGATTTTTCGCAGTTGAAAAAACAGGATTTTTCTCACTTTGATGGATGTTTCTTGGACGGTTATGAGTGTTAGTTAATTTTTTTGTTGTTTTTCATGGATGTCAACAGCAATTATGTCTGTTTTACGGTTTTTCTCACTGAGAATGAAAAAACGGGATTTTTATCACTTCGAGGGATGTTTCTTGGATGGTTATGAGTGTTGGTCAATTTATTTGATGTTTTTCATGGATGTCAACAGCAATTTATGCATGTTCTTATGGTTTTTGTCACTGAGAATGAAAAAACAGGATTTTTCTCACATTGATGGATGTTTCATGGATTGTTATGAGTGTTAGTTAATTTATTTGTTGTTTTTCTTGGATGTCAACAGCAATTTATGTCTGTTTTATGGTTTTAGTCACTGAGAATAAAAAAAACAGGATTTTTTTCCCTTTGATGTATTTTCGAGGAGAATTGTTTCCGGGCGAAGTTTCTTAATGTCTTTGATGTTCGTCAAGGATAATTGTGTCCGGGCGCAGTTTATTAATGTCTTTGGTAATCGTCCAGGAGAATTGTTTCCGGGCGAAGTTTATTAATGTCTGATGGATGATGTCAAGGTTGATTGATTTGATGGTGTTCATCCAGAAGAATTGTTTCCGGGCGAATGTTTTGATGTTAAAGATGAAGAGATTAACGCGGGAAAGGGTTTCCTAGGAATTTCAAATGTGACAGCGCAGGGATGTCAAAACAAAAGGAACACGCAGAAATTACGTTTAGAGATTATTTGGGCGAAACCGTTTTAGAAATTTTAGGGAATTATTTGAACGAAACAGTTAGAGAATTTTAGAAGATGATTTAGAAGAGGATTTGAGGGCGAAACTCTATGGTCGTTATAATACATAAGTTCTATTTGAACAGTGTTGTGAGGTCCTCTACCCCAGCCCCCAGAGATCCGATCCCCCTATCCCAACCCCGAAGGAAGCCCCCGGCCCCCAAAGGTCTCCCGGGCTCCCAAGGGACCACCCGACCCCCAAGGGTCCCCAGGAACCCGAAAGGCCCCCCGGGCCCCCAAAGAGCCCCCTCCCAATTTTTTTAATATTTTTTTAATTTGCGCATTTTGAGATACAAAAGGGCCCCACCCCCCAACTTTTGTCCCCCTCCCAACATTAGTGTTTTGTCATGGTTTACCATGTCACAGTTACATTATCTTGATTTTTCAAAGTTCATTTTGGATTTCTTTCGTTGAAATTCAAAAGTTGGAATATTTCAGTAGTGCTTTGACTTTTTTTAACTTTGTCACAGTTACATTCTCTTAAATTTTGAGAGTTCATTTTGAATTTTTATCATTGAAATGCAAGAGTTGGAACATTTC
This sequence comes from Artemia sp. Qi Xiang Cuo, assembly GCF_049724085.1. Classification (NCBI taxonomy): domain Eukaryota; kingdom Metazoa; phylum Arthropoda; class Branchiopoda; order Anostraca; family Artemiidae; genus Artemia; species Artemia sp. Qi Xiang Cuo. The sequence continues at coordinate 21,884,279 of NC_142808.1, read as the reverse complement.
AGTAGTGTTTTGTCGGGGTTTACCTTTGTCACAGTTACATTTTCTTGATTTTTCAAAGTTCATTTTGAATTTCTTTCGTTGAAATGCATGAGTTGGAATATTTCAGTAGTGTTTTGTCGTGGTTTACCTTGTCATAGTTACATCTCCTTGATTTTTCAAAGTTCATTTTGTATTTCTTTCGTTGAAATGCAAGAGTTGGAATATTTCAGTAATGTTTTGTTGTGGTTTACATTCTCACAGTTACTTTATCTTTATTTTGCAAATTTCATTTTGATTTTTTTCATTGAAATGCAAGAGTTGTATTATTTAAGTATTGATTCTTCATTGTGTAGCATGTAAAAGTTACACACTAAGGATTATTCAAAATTCTTTTTGAATTTCTATCTTTTAAATGAATTAGTTGTATTAAGTAAGTAGTGTATTGTCATGGTTTACCATGTCAGAGTTACATTCTATTGATTTTTCAAAGTTCATTTTGAATTTCTTTCGTTGAAATGCAAGAGTTGGAATATTTCAGTAGTGTTTTGTCATGATTTACCTTGTCACAGTTACATTCTCTTAATTTTTCAAAGTTCATTTTGAATTTCTTTCTTTAAAATGCATGAGTTGGAATATTTCAGTAGTTTTTTGTCATGGATTACCTTGTCACAGTTGTATTCTCTTAATTTTTCAAAGTTCATTTTGAATTTATATCGTTGAAATGCAAGAGTTGGAATATTTCAGTAGTGTTTTGTTGTGGTTTACCTTGTCAAAGTTACATTTTCTTGATTTTTCAAAGTTCATTTTGAATTTCTTTCATTGAAATGTAAGAGTTGGATTATTTTAGTTGTGTTTTGTTATGGTTTACCTTGTCACAGTTACATTCTCTTGATTTTCAAAGTTCATTGTGGATTTCAATCATTGAAATGCAAGAGTTGGAATATTTCAGTAGTGTTTTGTCATGGTTTACCTTGTCGCAGTTACATTCTCTTGATTTTTCAAAGTTCATTGTGGATTTCATTCATTGAAATGTGTATTTGTTGTGGTTTACCTTGTCACAGTCACATTCTCTCGATTTTTCAATGTTCATTTTGCATTTCTTTCTTTGAAATGAAAGATTTGGATTATTTCAGTAGCGTTTTGTCGTGGTTTACCTTGTCAAAGTTAAATTCTCTTGAATTTTAAAATTTCATTTTTTATTTCTTTCTTTGAAATTCAAGAGTTGGAATATTTCAGTAGTGTTTTGTCATAGTTTAACTTTGTCACAGTTACATTCTCTTAATTTTTCAAAGTTCATTTTGAATTTCTTTCGTTGAAATGCATGAGTTGGAATATTTCAGTAGTGTTTTGTTGTGGTTTACCTTTGTCACAGTTACATTCTCTTGATTTTTCAAAGTTTATTTTGAATTTCTTTCGTTGAAATGCATGAGTTGGAATATTTCAGTAGTGTTTCGTTGTGGTTTACCTTGTCACAGTTACATTCTCTTGATTTTTCAAAGTTCATTTTGAATTTATATCATTGAAATGCAAGAGTTGGAATATTTCGGTAGTGTTTTGTTGTGGCTTACCTTGTGACAGTTACATTCTATTGATTTTTCAATTTTCATTTTGAATTTTTTTCGTTGAAATGCAAGAGATAGATTTTTCAGTATTGTTTTGTCATAGTTTACCTTGTCACGGTGACATTCCCTTGATTTTTCAAAGTTCATTGTGATTTTCATTCATTGAAATGTAAGAGTTGGAGTATTTCAGAAGTGTTTTGTCATGATTTACCTTGTCACAGTTACATTCTCTTGATTTTTCAAAGTTCATTTTGAATTTCTTTCGTTGAAATGAAGAGTGGGATTATTTCAGTAGTGTTTTGTCATGGTTTACCTTGTCACAGTTACATTCTCTGATTTTTCAAAGTTCATTTTGAATTTTTTTCGTTGAATTGCAAGAGTTGGAATATTTCAGTAGTGTTTTGTTGCGGTTTACCTTTTCAAAGTTACATTCTCTTGATTTTTCAAAGTTCGTTTGCGATTTCTGTCAATGAAATGCAAGAGTTGGACTATTTCACCAGTGTTTTGGTGTGGTTTACCTTTGTCGCAGTTACATTCTCTTAATTTTTCAAAGTTAATTTTCAATTTCTTTCGTTGAAATGCAAGAGTTGGATTATTTCAGTAGTGTTTTGTCGAGGTTTACCTTTGTCACAGTTACATTTCTTGATTTTTCAAAGTTCATTTTTGATTTATTTCGTTGAAATGCAAGAGTTAGAATATTTCAGTAGTGTTTTGTTGTGGTTTACCTTGTCAGCACTTACATTTTTTCTTTATTTTTGTTATGTTAGGTTAGGTTAGGCTAGATCAAGTTTGGTTAGGTTAGGTTAAGTTAGGTTAGGTTAGCCTACGTACGCGCGCGTACGTAGGCTAACCTAACCTAACCTAACTTAACCTGGCCTAACACTACTGAAATATTTCAATTCTTGCATTTCAATGAATGAAATCCAAAATGAACTTTGAAAAATCAAGGGAATGTAACTGTGACATGTTAAACCATGACAAAACACTACTGAAATAATCCCACTCTTGCATTTCAATGAAAGAAATACCAGATGAACTTTGAAAAATCAAGAGAATCTAACTGTGGCAAGGTAAACCATGACAAAACGCTACTGAAATATTCCAACTTGCATTTCCAGTAATGATATCCAAAATGTAGTTTAATAAATCAAGAGAATGTAACTGTGATAAGGTAAACCATTACAAAACACTACGGAAATATTCTAACTCTTGCATTTGAATTAAAGAAAACCGAAATGAACTTTGAAAAATACAGAAAATTTAACTGTGACGTGGTAAACCATGACAAAACAATACTGAAATAATCCCACTCTTACATTTCACTGAGAGATATTCAATATGAACTTTGAATCAAGATAATATAACTGTGACAAGGTAAACCATAACAAAACTCATCTAAAATATTCCAACTCTTAAATTTCAACTAAAAAAATACAAAGTGAACTTTTAAAAATCAAGCGAATGTAACTTCGACTAGGTAAACCACGAGAAAACACTACTGAAATATTCCAACTCTTGCATTTCAATTAAAGAAAAACGAAATGAACTTTGAAAAATAAAGAAAATGTAACTGTGGCAAGGTAAACCACTACCAAACACTACTTAAATATTCCAACTCTTGCATTTCAACTAAATAAATTCAAAATGAATTTTGAAAAATCAATTTAATGTAATTGTGACATGTTAAACCACGATAAAAAACTACTGAAATATTCCAACTCTTTCATTTCAATGGAAGAAATTCAAAATGAAAATTGAAAAATAAAAAGAATGTAACATTGGCAATGTAAACCACAAAAAAACACTAATGAAATATTCCAACTCTTACATTTCAACTATATAAAATCAAAATGAACTTTGAAAAATTAAGAGAATGTAACTATGACAAAGTAAACCACGACAAAACACTACTGAAATATTCCAACTCTTGCCTTTCAATGAAAGAAATTGAAAATGAACATTGAAAAATCAAGGGAATGTAACTGTGACATGTTAAACTACGACAAAACATTACTGAAATAATCCCACTCTTTCATTTCAACGAAAGAAATTCAAAATTAACTTTGAAAAGTGAAGAGAATTTAACTGTGACAAGGTAAACCAGGACAAAACGGTTCTGAAATATTCCAAATCTTGCATTTCAACTAAAGAAATCCAAAATTAACATTGAAAAATTAATAGAATATAACTGTGACAAGGTAAACCACGACAAAACACTACTGAAATATTCCAACTCTTGTATTTCAATGAAAGAAAACCGAAATGAACTTTGAAAAATCAAGAAAATGTAACTGTGACAAGGTAAACCACAACAAAACACTACTGACATATTCCACTTCTTGCAGTTCAACGAATGAAATTCAAAATGAACTTTGAAAAATCAAGAGAATGTATTTGTGACAAGGTACACCATGACAAAACACTACTGAAATATTCCAACTCTTGCATTTCAATGAAATAAATTCAAAATGAACTTTGAAAAATCAAGAGAATGTAACCTTGACAAGGTAAACTACAACAAGACACTACTGAAATATTCCAACTCTTGCATTTCAACGATAGAAATTCAAAATGAACTTTGAAAAATTAAGAGAATATAACTGTGACAAAGTAAACTACGACAGAACACTTCTGAAATATTCCAACTCCTGCATTACAATGAAAAAAATTCAAAATGAACTTTGAAAAATCAAGAGAATGTATCTGTGACAAGGTAAACCACGACAAAACACTACTGAAATATTCCAACTCTTGTATTTCAATGGAAGAAATCAAAAATGAACTTTGAAAAATTAAGAGAATATAACTGTGACAAGGTCAAATCCGACAAAACACAACTGAAATATTCCAACTCTTGCATTTCAACTAAAGAAATCCAAAATGAACTTTAAAAAATCAAGCGAATGTAACTGTGATAATTTAAACCACAACAAAACACTAGTGAAATAGTCCAACTCTTTAATTTCAACGAAAGAAATTCAAAAAGAACTTTGAAAAATCAATGGATTTTAACTGTGACAATGTAAACCACGACAAAACTCTACTTAAATATTCAAACTCTTGCAGTTCAATGAACGAAATCCAAACTGAACTTTGAAAAATCAAGAGAATGTAACTGTGACAAGGTAAACCACGACAAAACACTACTGAAATATTCCATCTCTTGCATTTCAACGATAGAAATTCAAAATGAACTTTGAAACATCAAGTGAATGTAACTCTGACATGGTAAACCACAACAAAACACTACTGAAATATTTCAACTCTTGCATTTCAACGATGGAAATCGAAAATGAACTTTGAAAAATCAAGTGGATGTAACTGTGACAAGGTAAACCACGACATAACACTACTGAAATATTCCCACTCTTGCATTTCAATGAAAGAAATACAAAATGAACTTTGAAAAATAAAGATAATGTAACTGTGAAAAGTTAAACCAATACAATACTCTACTGAAATATTACAACTCTTTCATTTCGACGAAAGAAATACAAAATGAACTTTGAAAAATAAAGAGAATGTAACTTTGACATTGTAAACCATGACAAAACACTACTGAAATATTCCAACTCTTGCATTTCAACGAAAGAAATTCAAAGTGAACATTGAAATATCAAGAAAATGTACCTTTGACAAGGTAAACCACAACAAAACACTACTGAAATATTCCAACTCTTGCATTTCAATGAAAGAAAACCTAAATGAACTTTGAAAAATCAAGAAAAGGTAACTGTGACAAGGTAAACCACGAAAAAACACTACTGAAATAATCCCACTCTTGCATTTCAATGAAAGAAATTGAAAATGAACTTTGAAAAATCAAGAAAATATAACTGTGACAAGGTAAACCACGACAAAACACTACTGAAATATTCCAACTCTTGCGTTTCAACGAAAGAAATACAAAATGAACTTTGAAAAAACAAGAAAATGTAATTGTGAGAAGTTAAACCACAACAAAACACTACTGAAATATTCCAACTCTTGCATTTCAATGAAAGAAATCCAAAATGAACCTTGAAATATTAATAGAATGTAACTGTGACAATGTAAACCACAGCACAACACTACTGAAATATTCCAACTCTTGCATTTCAACGAAGGAAATCTAAAATGAACTTTGAAAAATCAAGGGAATGTAACTGTGACATGGTAAACCACGAGAAAACACTACTGAAATATTCCAACTCTTGCACTTCAATGAAGGAAATCAAAAATGAACTTTGAAAAATCAAGGGAATGTAACTGTGACAAGCGAAACCACGACAAAACGCTACTGAAATATTCTCACTCTTGCATTTCAATGAAAGAAATTCAAAATGAACTTTGAAAAATCAAGAGAATGTAACTGTGACAAGGTAAACCACGACAAAACACTACTGAAATATTCCAACTCTTGCATTTCAATGAAAGAAAACCGAAGAGAACTTTGAAAAATCCAGGAAATGTAACTGTGACAAGGTAAACCACGACAAAACACTACTGAAATATTCCAACTCTTGCATTTCAATGAAAGAAATTCAAAATGAACTTTGAAAAATCAAGGGAATGTAACTGTGACATGGTAAACCAAGACAAAACGCTTCTTAAATATTCCAACTCTTTCATTTCAAATAAAGAAATCAAAAATGAACTTTGAAAAATCAAGAGAATGTAACTGTGACTATGTAAACCACGACAAAACACTACTGAAATATTCCAACTCATGCATTTCAATGAAAGAAAACCGAAATGAACTTTGATAAATCAAGAAAATATAACCCTAACGCGGTAAACCAAAACAAAACACTGCTGAAATATTCCAACTCTTGCATTTCAACGTAAGAAAAACGAAATGAACTTTTAAAAACCAAGAAAATGTAACTGTGACAAAGTAAACAATGACGAAACGCTTCTGAAATATTCCAACTCTTGCATTTCAATGAAAGAAAAACAAAATGAACTTTGAAAAATCAAGAGAATGTATCTGTGACAAGGTAAACCACTACATAACACTAATGAAATAATCCAACTCTTGCATTTCAACGAAAGAAATCCAAAATAAACTTTAAAAAATAAATAAAATGTAGACGGTGACAAAGTAAAACACATCAAAACACTACTGAAACATTCCAAATCTCGAATTTCAACGAAAGAAATTCAAAATAAACTTTGAAAAATTAAGAGAATTTAACTGTGACAAGGTAAACCATAACAGAGCACTACTGAAATATTCCAACTCTTGCATTTCAACGATAGAAATTCAAAATGAACTTTGAAAAATTAAGAGAATGTAACTGTGACAACGTAAACCATGACAAAACACTACTGTAATAATCCCACTCTTGCATTTCAATGAAAGAAATTCAAAATGAACTTTGAAAAATCAAGAGAATGTAACTGTGACAAGCTAAACCACGACAAAACACTACTGAAATATTCCAACTCTTGCGTTTCAACGAAAGAAACTCAAAATGAACTTTGAAAAATCAAGAGAATGTAACTGTGACAAAGTAAACCACGACAAAACACTACTGAAATATTCCAACTCTCGCATTTCAATGAAAGAAAACCTAAATGAACTTGGAAAAATCAAGAGAATGTAACTGTGACAATTTAAACCACGACAAAACACTACTGAAATATTCCCACTAATGCATTTAAATGAAAGAAATACAAAATGAACTTTGAAAAAACAAGATAATGTAACAGTTACATTGAAAACAACGACAAAACACTACTGAAATAATCCAACTCTTGCATTTCAACGATAGAAATACAAAATGAACCTTGAAAAATTAATAGAATGTAACTGTGACAAGGTAAACCACGACAGAACAATACTGAAATATTCCAACTCTTGCATTTCAACGAAGGAAATCGAAAATGAACTTTGAAATATCAAGGGACTGTAACTGTGACATGGTAAACCACGAGAAAACACTACTGAAATATTCAAACTCTTGCATTTCAACGAAGGAAATATAAAATGAACTTTGAAAAATCAAGGTAATGTAACTGTGACAAGGTAAACCACGACAAAACGCTACTGAAATATTCTCACTCTTGCATTTCAATGAAAGAAATTCAAAATGAGCTTTGAAAAATCAAGAAAATGTAACTGTGACAAGGAAAACCAAGACAAAACACAACTGAAATTTTCCAAATCTTGCATTTCAAGGAAAGAACTCCGAAATGAACTTTGAAAAATCCAGAAAATTTAACTGTGACAAGGTAAACCACGACAAAACGCTACTGAAATATTCCAACTCTTGCATTTAAATGACAGAAATTCAAAATGAACTTTGAAAAATCAAGTGAATGTAACTGTGACAAGGTAAAACACGACAAAACTCTTCTGAAATATTCCAACTCTTGCATTTCAACTAAAGAAATCCAAAATGAACTTTGAAAAATCAAGCGAATGTAACTGTGACATGGTAAAACACGACAAAACACTACTGAAATATTCCAACTCTTGCATTTCAATGAAAGAAAACCGAAATGAACTTTTAAAAATCAAGAAAATATAACTGTGACATGGTAAACAATGAAAAAACGCTTCTGAAATATTTCAATTCTTTCATTTAAATTAAAGAAAACCTAAATTAACTTTGAAAAATCAAGAAAATGTAACTGTGACAAGGTAAACTGGGGGTCTGAGGAGGGCGTTTGGGGGATAACATTTCGAAATTTTTACTTTTTAGTTTACTTTTTTTGCGGTGCATCCCTGCGGCACATCCTGCGGCACTTTTCTGCGGTGCCTCCCTGCGGAGCATCCTCCGCGGTGCTTTCCTGACCCGCGGCGCATCCCTGCGGCACATCCTGTGGCGCTTTCCTGGCCCACGGCGCATCCCGGCGGCGCTTCTCTGGCCCGGGGGACCTTTGGAGATCGGGGGAGGGCCTTTGGGGCACAGGGAGAGCCTTTGGGGGTCTGGGGGGCACTTGAGGACCGATTGGTCCTGTGGGAGCCCTGTGGACCTTTGGGGGCCGGGGGCGGGCCTTTGGGGGTCCGGGGAGGCAGTTGGGAGCCTGGGGGCATTTGGGGACCGGTGGAGGGCCTTTGGGACCCCGTTGGTCCTTTGGGAGCTCGATGGGCCTTTGGGGGGCCCGGGGAGGGCCTTTGGGGGTCTGGGGTGGGCCTTTGGGGGCGCCGGTGGCCCTTTGAGGACCGGGGGCTTCCTTCGGGGTTGCGGTAGGGGGATCGGAACCCTTCGGGGTTGGGTAGGGGGATCGGAACCCTTCGAGGTTGGGTAGGGGGATTGGAAGCCTTTGGGGTTGGGGTAGAGGACCTCACAACACTGTTCAAATGAAACTTGTGTATTATAACGACCACAGAGTTTCACCCTCAAATCCTCTTCCAAAATCTCTTCAAAAATCATCTTTTAAAATGTCTCTAACTGTTTCGCCGAAATAATTCCATAACCTGTCTAAAACAGTTTCGCCCAAATAATCCCTAAACGTAATTCAGCGTGTTCCTTTTTTTTTTGGCATCTCTGCGCTAATGCATTTCAAATTAATAAGAAACCTGATTCCCGCGCTAAAACAATTCATCGCTAAGATGTTTCTTGGAGAATTGTTTTCATGGCATTTGGTTATTAATGTCTTTTGGAGTTCGACCAAAAGAGTTGTTTCCGAGACAAAGACATTAATGACTTGGATCTATTCCTGGAGAAATGTTGACAGTATCATAAATTGCTGTTGACATCCGTAAATGTGAGAAAGTTTCTGTTTTTCCATTCTCACTGACAAAAACCATAAAAACATGAAATAAATTGACCAACACACATTAACATCCATGAAAACAGACATAAATGTGACAAAGTTCCTGTTTTTCCAAGTGAGAAAATTCCTGTTTTTTCATTCTCAGTGAGAAAACCATAAACCACGTGGTACTGTCACGAGTATAAGATAGCCTTCTACTAGCGTAAAACGAGCATATACAACTAACAATAAATAAATGAAACCCAAAAGAAACAAAAATTACAGTAACTAATCAGGTCAACCTTTAAACGAACATAAGTTAACACAAACAGAAGTAGGATACATGGCTTTTAGAGACTAGAAACTTATTTGCGCTCTACTGAAAATATATTTTAATCGTTTTCTGCTTTATGTCGTGGATTTAATTGCTGAAACTTTCAGGATTTAATTTCAATATAAATATGAAACTGTCAATCTACATCTCATTAATTCTTTTTAGTAACCTTGGTTATTATAATAAGTTTCTTTCCGTTTGTTTGATGTTATGATAAATAAGACACACACAGCTCCTACCCAAAATTGTCTTTATTAAAGCGAAGACAATTTTGGTGACAATACTCCTGTTTGGTGTAATGTCTGTTCTTTTCAATTATGACTTGGTTATTTATTGTATTTTCTTTTGTTTTATGTTTTATTTAAATAATTATAGCAATTTATGCTTATATCACGCTTGAATTATTATTTGACTTTAATCTGCTTGGATTCGATTTAATGTAGCAATTTACTTTTTGTTGAAAAACTTATTTTGTGTGAAGTTTTTTATTCTAAGTTAATTGTTATCAAAAGCGAATTCCTTGATGTATATCTTGATGTATTTCTTGATGTATGCTGCTTTTTTCAAAGTTTCTGGTACTATTAACACGGGTCGCTCCTTACTAAAGTTCTTTACCACGAATTATCTGATGGTCTAATGAAAAGTATTAATTATCTCCACATTTTCAAATTTCATCACTGAAATCCACCATTCTCATCTATGGAAATTGTTACGTTATTTAGGTTGCGTTTTCCTTATTATTTCCTTTTGGATTATATTATTTTGTTTTTTATTTCTGTTACTCCACATTTTTTTATATTGCGGGTTACAAATAAACTTACTTACTTACTAAAGATGCTCAATGAGATTCTTACCCCAAAGAACATAGCTAGGACACAATCTCTTATCTCTCACCGAGTTTGATCGATATCTAGTAATTGCTTTTGGTAAATGTACTGAGGACAGGTATTTAGGATTGTCAGAAAACGTGATGAAAGTTGAAAATTCTATGGTAAAAAATGGAAATCTGGATTTCCACATTAACTTTGTCTAGAACTATCTACAAGAAATCTTGAAGAAGTAAGCAACTTTTTATCTTTCATCTTGAACAAATCGACTGTGGTGATTTAAAGGGCAACCTACGCCATTTTTATAATTTTTCAAGAGAGCCAAAAACCGGAAAAAAATTGTTCGGTTGTGGTCTCTCTGAAGGATAAGGCTAATGGAGATAAAGGGAGCATATTCTAAACTAACTTTCTATACTCATTTCAGTTGTACAAATTAAATTTAGATATTTCGAGCGAATACAAAACTATTCCATTTCATGGTGTATATTTCCTTTTTCCCATAGATAAAATAATCCTCTTCTGTCAAAAGTATTCTGAGCAAATTCAAAATTAATCCGTTTTTGACACATGTCTCCTTTTTCCTTGACAAAAAAGGGGGCACATGCAAGGTCTCCATGCCAGGTCCAAATGCCAGGTTATGGCTCCATAATATCATCTACTTTTGTAAAAACTTGTCTCGTTTTTATCTTCATAACGATGCAAGAAGATAAAGGAAGATATGGGAAGGAACGGTCTATTCTCACTGTACTGAGCTTACTCACGATAGGTTCTCACTCAGTCTCTGACCAGTTCACATCTTAAAAAAAAGTACATTTCATGGATTACCTTTTACTTGTGAATAAACTTAGGCACGGAGCCAATTGATTTTGCTTAAAAAGAAATCTATTAAGCTAAGATCTGATTACACAAGTGACTTGTAAGTAGAAATGACCCTATTGATCGTGACAGTACAAAATTCGGTTATCAAAAGAATGTATCTCGTGACAGTACACCTAATATGGGCATAGAGTCCCTAGGGAGAAAGATTGCGTAATCGGTCAATGACCTCTTTTTCCAAGGTCGATTTATTTGTTGTTTCTAGGTGTAATAACTCCGGGACGAAGGTTGCACATGCGCATTGAATTCTAACGGGAACAATGTTATTGATCTAGGACTCGAGGGGGAAGTGAATTTCCGAGAACTTGATTGCGTAATCGAGGGGGAAGTGAATTTCCGAGAACTTTATTGCGTAATCGAAGGGGAAGTGAATTTCCGAGAACTTGATTGCGTAATCGATTGGGAATTTTATTGATCCGATAACGGGAAACAGTTAGATCACGTGTTTCCTTCTCAGCCAATCAGAGGGCTTGTTACATCCCCCTTC